>NC_040045.1:379474-422057 GCF_003713205.1 Coffea eugenioides
ACGGATTTTTGAAATTCATTTTCCTAATGCTCACTTGATCAAAATATTGTGTTAATAAAGAATCTCAAACAGGAAGCCGAACGTATGCTGAGTTGTGCTTCTTAAAAAATGATATTGCTATGTGTTCAATGAAACAGTTATTCCTGGTAACATTAAGTGGTTGAGTGCCAACATCCAATATCAGGTGTCAAAAGATTACCTCACGCAATTAGGTGTTCATGTAGTTGGGATCATGACAGGTGAGGTACTAACAGTTATCTTTTGTTTTCTAACAGAAGAATTTCCAGAAGAAGAGAAGTAGGGATGGCTGAATAACCAACAGCATGAAACTCTAAATGTGCTTGCTTGCACACACTATGGGTCCGTTTGTTTCGGGTGAAAATGTTTTCCAGGAAAATATTTTCCTAATTTCCCGTGTTTGGTTGCACAAAAGTTACTGAAAACATTTTTCTATGTAAAATATTTTCACTCATCTTATGAAAAACAACTTCCCTTCCAAACTTACTGAAGTTGTTTTCCGAAATGCATGCATCCCGCCTGTAGTATGTTTCAAACTTACTGAAAACATCTTGTAGTATGTTCTTTTTTTTTTTTAGTGCAAACAGGAGGATTCGAACCCAAGACCTCTTCCTTACACTCCCTCCCTCGTACCGCCCAACCCAACCCTCCCCCTAGTATATTCAAAATAAAAAAAAATCTCATCCTACTCATTCTATGCTAGTAATTAATTATGTATAATAGGGACATTCTTTTTTAGAGAAACTTTCAGCAGTGAGAGTGCAAGATATATGTTACAATAAGCATTGCATGTGATTGATATTTGACACTAAATGGCCAGCAATTTGTTTATTACTTAAGGAGATATTTTTTATTCATATATACATTTCTCCAAGATTTTTTAAAGTTAAACAATGAGATAAATTTTCTTGTTTTGCATGGGAAGAAGTATGTAGTTATAATGTGTAGAAAGTAAAGATAGAGATAAAAGTGAAAATATTTCAGAAGTTAAACAAACACCAGAAAAATGAAGTAAGAAAATATTTTCAATAAGCTAACCAAACACCTGAAAATGATGAAAGGGAAATGATTTTCATGGAAAATTACTTCCACGGAAAATATTTTCCCAAGGAAAACATTTTACTTCCAACCAAACAGACCCTATGTTTCTGCAATTTTTCAAACTTTGGGGGAGAGGAGAAATGGGGGAACTGTCTGCACCTGCGATGTACCTCGGGAGGTTGTTGAAATCGTCCCGATATTTACCATGATGAACAAAAGCATATGCAATTTGCAGCAAGGCTTTCAAATCTCTCTTTAGACATCTCTGAACATGAAAGCTCACATGCCAGTTTCAGCCAAAACAAGAAGAACAACCCCAACGAAAGAATGGAGAGGAGGAAGACCAGAAAGATTAGAGACCCCAACATCAGCATTGGCTTCCTTCCTTTCGAGTTGGATACTCCATTTAACCGGATGCAGACATCCTCGACAAGTCTACTTCGAGGAATATCGACTAGTCTTCATTAACAAAAGGTGGACTCAGAAAGCACTTCAATTCAGCAAAGTGGAGTGATGCATTCAAGTAATTAAAGAACAGACTACTCTATGAAATTCTCGTCACCTGGCTTCTGTCTTTCTTAAGCTGTTCCATTATGACAAGCACTGGCTCTATTCCTAGACTGATGCCCTGCTTTCTCCCAAACATGCCTATAAGGTTGTCATAGCGTCCCCCAGCAGCAATCGAACCAACCTGCTTGACGTTGACAGTGGAATCCCTTCTAAACTGCAATCAGATATACCCCACCAAACAAACCGAAAAGGAATCTAACTCTAGGTGGCTAAAATTAAATCTGTTTTACACTTGTAACCTCTTCCTTCTAACAAACTTACGAGCAAATTAACAGAAAAATGAACACAGAAAAGAAGATTGGGAGAACTGAAACCTGCCTTGTCAAATTGGTTCATGTCACTTAGAAGTCAATCACTCTAGAGAGAGTTGGAGTGTTGCCGCTGTGGAGCAGGAAGGCAAACAAATAGTACATCATATACAACAAAATCCAACACCACAAACAACCAGAAAAGAGGAGTATGCCAACAATAAAGAACATGACAGGCGCTTGAATGATCAATAAGAATAGGGCAAATTCCACTTTACCCCCTGTGATTTAGCATTTTTTTGCATAACCTCCCTATGGTTTCAAAAATTATCTATAACCCTCTCATGATTTGGATTAAAGTGTCAAAGTGACAGGAATGATCATTCGTAACGGAGTCTCCTAAAATGTCAAAAATACTCTTATGTAAAGCTGAAAATTATTTATTAACCAAGGGGGGTTATGTGTATATTTTGAAAACTATAAGGAGGTTATATGGTAAAGTATTAAGCCATAAGAGACGTATATGGTAAAATATAAAAATCATATGGGATTAGTGTGTCCTGTATTTATAAGGGTAATTAAGTTCCATTACGAATGACTATTTCCGTCACTTTGACACTTTAATTCAAACCATGAAAGGGTTATGTATAGTTTTTGAAACTATAAAGGGATTATGTAAAAAAATGCTAAATCATAGGGGGTAAAATGTAATTTGCCCATAAGAATATGCCAACACTACAACCTTTTGCCAGCTATAGGAGGTGTGTGACCATCAACGCTTTTGACAGGATTTTTATACGGAAGGGCACACTTCAATATTAAGAAGAAAATGTGAATTAGATTAATTCACGTGCAAGCAAGAGCTAAAAGTAATAACATCAAGTAGTTTCCTCACAAATCTTCAATCCTACAAAATACATTAAATATTTAAGTAAACAACAATCCTAAAATTGGAAGTAGTAGTAATTGGCCAATGTAATTGGAACTAATAGTAATTAGAACTTACCTGTGTAGACCCTTTAAAAACAGCTTCAAATATGACTCCAGTATGGTAATCAAGGCCCAAGACTCAAATCAAAAACAATTTTTTTTTTTTTTTAGTATAAGTAGGAGGACTCGAATCCGAGAGCTCTCACTTACACTCTCTCCTTCCGTACCACCCAACCCTCCCCCAGGTCAAAAAACTACTTTGCCGTCACACTTAACTTTTCCTAAAGCTTTGAATAAGATTTCTAATTCGTTCAATGCAAGGCAGGATTCACTATTCTCCAAGAACTTACTGCCTTCCCCCTTCAATTTACATAAAAATTTCCATGGGGGATCCACGTTCTTTCACAAATGTGCCAATTGCATCTGCAACCTCTTCAGTTAAACCCTTCTCAGTCACCTAGAGTTCTCACATTCAAACAATAAAAACTTCAAAGCCCAATATATCAAATATGAAAATGTCAAGTACAAAATAATTGTTAACTTGGATAAGAGGCAAAAAAAGTGAGCAATAGACACTGAAGACTCCTTGAATAATGTAGACCAACTATTTTAATATCTCTTGGTTATGGAGTCAAAGGAGATGGCTTGGAGTTTGGAATTGCCCCTGTATTCGGATCCTATGAGGACAACAAATCACCAAGTTTCTTATCAATCACGAAAATTTAGATAAAAAGGATTCTCTTTTAAGTTCTAACAAACAGCTACACTCATTCCATGACAGCTTTTGAGTTCATGATATTTTTCAAATTAAGTAACCATGAAAGTCTAGAAACTTGCCACATTCATATGCTTAAGATTTAATGGCAGTTGATGCTTTAAAAAACTGATTGCATTTCAACCAACAATCAATCTTTTGATGCTTTCAGAAAGAATAGAAAGCTCTGGACTAGCATTTCATGGCTTCAAATACATGAATCTTCTTGATACAGATTTTGTATCTACAACACAAAGAATTAAAACCCACTGAATCTAATCAACTCAATGGTTGTTAGCAAAGCCATGCAACATGGATATTTATAAGTCATGGAAACAAAGATGTACTAAGTAGTAACATACCTGTACTTCAAGTCCTCCGCTTGTACTAACTCATACATCCAGCTGATACACTTAAAGTTTCTTACATATATAACTGATAAACATTAAACACAGATTCCAATTCTTGAAAAATTGTTGATTCAGTGGTTTGCTCCTTCTAAATTGCCTAGAACTATGTGGATGTTCCTACAACCACGAAATTACCAACTATATATTATCATTCAAACAAAAGTCATTAACCAATCAGAGCAGGAAATAAGTAATTAGAATAAAATGGTTCAGGGCTGGATAATATGAGGGTTGACGACATGAATTTCAATCTTCAACAGTTACTAGTCAGCCTAGATAAAATAACATAACTGAAAAAAAAAATCAAAAGTAAAACAGAAGTTGCAGGGCCATACCATTTCTCTCTTTATCTACTCAAAAGATTGTCTGTCTAATTTGTCAATGCTAGAACAGATTCAACTTCACCAACAAAAAAGTTACCAGAAAAGCCCAGTTGGATGATTAAATGGTTAAAACTTCATGTTTTTGTTAGATTTAACAACTCAATCATCAAATGGAGTTAAGTAAGAAGATATTTGGATGATTTTTGATGAATTGAAGTAATTTAAAGTGAACATGAAGTATAAAATGATCAAAGTGTGAAATGCAATCAAGTTCAAAAGAAAAAAAGTTTGACAGCTCCAATGCCTTCTAGTATTTTGGCTATAACTCAAGCTACAAGTACTAGATTGAGATGATTCTTGAACTATTTTGAAACTAAAACATAGAGCTACAGAAATCAATTTCATAAGTTTTCATGGTGAAAAATCTAAAATATTGCTGCCAACATCTAAAATAGGGGTTTGACCATATGAGGGTATATTAGTTATTTCTTAATCTACAGGACTCCAAATGAGATAATTCTTAAAGTATTAGAAAGTTAACTCAAAGGGTTACAACTTTTATACTTTATTTAAGAGTTACTTCATCTTCCATTATTGAGAAAATTGCAGTTCAATTTGGTACAAAAACATAGTAGTTTCCAAAATCATCAGAAATGTGCAAACCTCAAGGGGGGTGGGGGGGGGGGGGACAAAATGCTACCCAATTGTGACCCGTCACCAGCGTTTTGACCTAGCATATTCATATTTCTGCTGCTTTACAGTTGAAAGCAGTTGCACTTCAATTTGTAGTTCTTTTCTACTACTTTTTGATCAATTTTCTGAACGGATTTCAGTTGGAAAGTGCAAGAAGCATCTTAAAGACTTTGAGAATCAACTTTTGGCAATTCCAAGAAGCAATTTGCAACAACTTTATCAAGTTGTTTAGGAGATTTGATTTTCTATAAATAGGGCCTCTTGTGAACATTTCTTACAACTTTGGAGGCTAGAGAAACTACACAAAATGTAGTCTTTCACTAGAATTTCTTAGTTCAGTAGCTTAAGGTAGGATTAGTATAGTTTTTATCCAGTCTTTGTACTAGCTAGACATGGATGAAGATTGAGAATTGAAGATGAAAAGATTGATGCTTACAAGTGATAAGGGGTTTAATCTTTTCAACTCGTTACTTCTTGTATTTGAATCTCATACTTAGTGTTAATACAAGTTTGGTATTTGTTTTCATTTTCTTCATGCTTTGCTAGTTTCTATACCTAGAGGATGGACGAACTGCCTACGATTGTTATGTGAGGTTTCATGGTATAAGTGAGTTATTTCTTGAGCATGTTATTTGGCACTTTTGCTATTTCAATTATGATTAATTGATCACTAATTATGATTACCTAAAGGTGTTGTATGATCAATGAAAATTGTGATTTAACACTAGTTTATGTGAGTGTCAAACCTATGGAGTATTCTCATGGAAGTAGGGAAACATCTTTGTGATTTTAACCATAGAATTTAATGAACATATAGCTAGTTTCTTCATCATGAAATGTAGGTAAGGGATAATTATAGGTATGGTTGGTGCACTGCCGAAAGCGAGTATCCCGTACATTAGTAAATTAGCCATAATTTAGCTAAGAAAATAAATTCAATTAACCGGTAATTTTCACTTGCAAGAGTAGTTAAGAATCTCATAACCTTGGGAATATCTTTCTTGTCATTTTTATTACTTTTGTTGTATGATAGTAGTGTAGATTTACTTGCTTTAATTATTGTAATCTAAATAATAAAAGAGTTCAATTCACACCAATAATTGACAATCTTTCCTGTGGGATCGACATCTAATATCTCTTATGCAATGATAAATGATTTATATACTTATAGAAAACGGATTATTTTGATTTACAAATTTGGAAAGAATGATTAAACCTCGTCATCTTCTATGCATTCTTCTTGATTTCTCAAGACAAATACATAATAGGATAAACTAAAGGTTAGTCTAGTGTTTTCTAACTCTTAAAACGCCCTAAAATACTCCTAAAGGATTAGATTTTGAAACGTTATCAAAAGTCAAGTTTGAGGATGTTTCCTAATGAAGTTCGGCTCAAAGATCAGCCCTATGTCCGGTCCAGGCTTATTTCAATGCTCACGAAACACTAGAATCTGAAGAAGTCCGGCCCAATATCTCTTTCAATATTCGGCGCTGGACATGGGATCCACCCACAAATCCACTAGGATCTGCCCGCGGATCCTTTGTATCTGGGCAGCCCTCATTTGCTTTTTGCTTGCCTTGCGCCGTTGTTCTTTGCGCGATTCTTCTTGCCAAATTTAGTCCATTTGCTCTCCAATTAAACTCTCCACATATTAAAGCAATATAAGAACATAAATGAGTATTTTTTTATTCAAATTAAAGGTCAAATATCATGATTAACAAGCAATTTATACAAACAAGTATACTACACACCGTGCCTTATCAAATAGCATGTTCAACTAATTTGGTTGTAGTACTTATCATGTCCAGCTGATTAAATTAATTTAAATATGTACAAGTTTTCACCTTATGATACTTTGTATTTTCACATGAAATAGGGAGAGAATTGTACGACCATACATAAGTTTCAAGATTGAAGTATTTTGTTAGCTAATACATGGTGCAGATCTTAGAATATTTTGACATATATGCAATTTCAAAGTAATGCTTGAATAGTACAACTAATGCCAGGCATCTTTAGGAGGAAAAAGAGTTTATCTTTATTTGCACCTCCATTGCAACATGTTAGACTAATCATGGTAATAAAGTTTGAGACTTTTAGTAGAAATGGAATTAGCCTTCTACATTACAAACTAACCAGAAGAATTGCATGAGTACTTTATTGGGCCATTTTATTAGCTACCCTTTTTGCATCAACCCTTCATATTTATTTTTTGAAAGAAACTAACTTTTTTCGTTGATTGGTTTTTGGGTAAATTAAATTTGTCTATAATTTCTTAGGAAACTTCAAATGGGGTACAAGGCAAAGATATTAAATGGAAAAGACTAGTGGGTTTTGCGTGTTACATGAGAGGAATTGAATTGTTTTTTTTTTTAAATTACAATATAGTTGGTAGCTGAAGGAGCGGGGTACAATGGTAGAATTCTTATTAATCTCCTAATTTTGTTTTATTGTTTTGGGTTACTTTTGGCTACTCTTGGGATTGGGTCAAAACAAATTCATTCAATTATGTTTTGATTTCGGCAGCGCATTTAATGAGGAAATAAGGTGACTGGTGCGCTACTATGTTGGCCGTGTTGTTTTTTCTTTTAGAGGTTTAGCATTCTGGTGTTTACTCTTTAAACATTTTTATTATATTACTATTTCTCGTTCATAAACATAATATTTTAGTTCTTTTTTTGTTCCCTTCAGAAACATCATATATTGCTATTTCTCAATTTATAGTTCTTGGATCCTAAGGGAACAAAAAAAGAAGGAGAAATATGAAAGGAACAAAAACAGAACTAAAATATGATGTTTATGAAAGAGAAATAGCAATATAATAAAATGTGAGATAGAGAATGACACAAGTAGTGAGACAGAAGATCTATTGCGCTTGTCAACCTGAGAGAGAATGACTTAGGGAATGAGATGGGAAGTGGGATAGAGAATCCGTTGTGGATTAAATCATACCCTACTGTCTAAATCTACATTGCTAATGCATTAATAATGACTTGTACCATGTGCATTGATAACTTATGCTCTTAATGATAAAAGTTGTACAAGGTATGAATTCATGATGGAGTGGTGTGGATTTAACCCCTCCTTAAATATAATCACCCACATTAATAAACCATTGGTAGAGCAGACAAGCTAAATTTTCAGCTTAAATGGCCTCTTCAAACTACTATTTTTTCCCTACACAAAGTAGACAATTAGTACTAGAAGGTTTGGAAACTTGAGAGAATGAATTTTCAACCTCGCAAGCTAATGATCTTATTGATTACGAAGTTCATGGAGATGTATCTGTTGATAATGTTTAAGGTTTAGGGAAAAATGAAATCTTGGATTACTGCAATGGAGCTTTTTTTATGAGACGGATAATTCAAGAAACTGCATTGAAATTCAACATATAAAAATGCCAACCTATTTGTTGTCAATCTAAAAATAGGATAGAATACTGCCCAACCTCGATTGAGCTTTTGAGTTGTTACTCTACATATGTAGTCATCCTTGAGGAATAACGTGTTACAAGGACACGAGACATGCTCGTGATGACAAAGGATTCAAGAATTTATTGGGAATTCAACGTTACCTCATCAATAATTTAAGTTATTCATAATATTTTTAGAGAAAGTTTAAAACTCATAAAATGACAAATCAGATTAGTTTGAAAAGCAACAAAATCAACTGCTGCTTCTAGAGACAAATACAAGTCTTCAATTGAACATTCGTCGAAACAAATGACAACAATTACATTTTAAATTTTTGGTAAGAAAAAGTAGGCATACTTAGAAAGAATAAAGGTTAGCAATTTTCAATTCTTGGGAATGAAATTCCCGTAAAATCTTGTGCTAAAATATTACAAATATCAGGGGTTCTATCGCTACTGCCGAAGATTTGTCAATGTTAACCATAACCTTTGATGGCAAGTGCTCCTCATTTTTTTTTTTTTTAATGTCAAGTTCAGGAGGCTTTACAAGTTTGGTGGCACGAATTAGTTTCATTAAACGCTAAAAATTATAAACTCATAAAGTGAAGTATATCCCAAATAAAGTAGAAAGAAATGAAAGGGGTTAAGTTTTACGCTTTTTTAATAGAGAAAATCTTTCCTACACTGACAGTGTATACACTATCATCGTTGGATTCATGACATGCATGCAAAAATTGAATTTCAAATTTAAATTTTACATAATTGTCATTCATCTAATGATGATAGTGTACGAAAAATTAATCCTTTTTAATATAGAGAGTATAGTAGAACAAAGAGAAACTTTTAGGTGGTTCTCTAGATCTTACCAAAAAAAAAGAAAGAAAGAAATATCATTCCTTTACAATGTTATGTCTAAAATATGGAAAACTAATCTTCATGTACTTGATTATATTCTAAATATTGGATTCTCTCATAGTTTAGTATTAAACTAACATAGCAAAGTATAATGGTAAAAATTCTAAACTGGTCCTCACACACTACCTTTACACAAAATCTTTAGTCCCTCTCCTTGCATAAGAAAAAAAATATAGACAATGAGAGTTGTTTGGACAGCCATTTTTTAAAGAAAAATTGCGATGTTTTCCGTGAACACATTTCCCAATCACTTTTTTACCTTACATATATCAAATCACTACAGTATTTTTTCTACAAAAAATCTAGAAAAATGCAATCCAAACACAAAAATTTTCCCTGTACATGCTACTGCTTCGTCCAAAATTTCGTATGCAATAATTCTCATTTCCATGGAATCAAGCCCTACATGACGATGATCTGCTTTTTATAGTAAACAAGGCTTCTGGAATGAGAAAGATAATACTTGAATTAATGCTGCAACCAATTATACGTATATATTTGTTATGTTTAATTTTCAAGATTGACTTTCTCCAACTTTCAATCAGTCCATAAATTTTTTTTTTTGTGCTGAGGAAAATTTTTAGAAAAATTAAATAAGCTATGAAATTCACTAGAAAGAAATGCAAACAATTTAATCACTTTCATCGCATTTGAAAACTGGGAAAGCCACAGGGGTATACATGATCTAAATGAGACATAATATTCACTTATTAGATACTAGAAAGTTGTGTAACTGAGCTTATTTCAGATTTCATTGAAAGATATTTGCTAATTTGACAATTAAGATAACTTTTGTTGCTAAATTCTTGTCTGTATCTAGGTGGAGATTTCATTCAAACAGAAGAAGCAAGTGGTCGGGAAAGTGCTTCAAAAAAAATGAAAAGGGAATTTAAACGAGCCCCTTTGTCTTTCATGTCCGAGTGTGTTTGGATAGAAAATTATTTGGAAAAATTTTTATAATCACAATGTAGAACTTCTTTTGATATGGTATATGTGAAATAAAAAATTGATTACAAAAATGAAAAACTGATTGAAAATTATTTTAGAGATGCAATTATTTTTTTCCATTTTGTTGCCTTATGTAGACACAATTGCAGGTAGCAACCATTCCTGATGGTTAAGGATGGTTGCCCCAAAAAAAAAAAAAAAAAAAGTGTAAAGCCCATATCATATGGAGTATATCGTTTTTTAATGTCATGATGATTGGGGTTCACAAAAATTATTCTTTGTTATTCGGTGTTCAAATTGGTTTAAAATAACTGAATAGAAGACTTAGACCCTATTTAGATTGCTTTTTTTTTTTGGAAAAAATTTCTTATTTTCAGGAATATTCCATTTGCATACTTTTCAATCAACTTTTTATATCAACATACGTCATATTCTAGAAATATTAAAGTAATTTTTTCTCAAAATCTCTTTAAAAAATGCAATCCAAACAACTTCTTATATTCTGTTCAAATGCATAAAATCGTTCCAGAACAGTTAAACTGGCTCCCAGTTTTTTTTTTTTTTAATTTAAAAATGTTTCCTCTTAACATGTAACTCAATCAAGCGCAACGCGGGTTGTCAAATCAAACCTCACCGCGTCTGGTATTCCAACTTTCAAGTCCCAAGTTCACACTTCACTTTCACATTTCACTGCGGAATAGACCTTCGAAACAGAGGGTTAAGAGCCTTTGTAATTATCTATAATGTCGCTGCCATCGTGATAAATGTAAACCGATACCCCTATCAACTTGAGGGTCCTATGGTCAGTCAATCTCATGAAAGGTCAACCGATACCCCTATCAACGCGCAACTATTTGTTTGAAAAGGTATGAAGTATTATGTAGGCCTGTCAACGGGTCGGGTCTAGACCCGGATCTGGACCGGATCCGTGAAATTATTGCGGGTATGGGTAGGGATTTAATTCCGTTTCCCGGATCCGGATCCGGATCCGTTTTGTCAAACAAAAAACGGGTCGGATACGGAATATAGTATTCCGACCCGTATTAGACTCGGATCCGGATATAAATGAATTAATAATTTAAAAAATATATATTTATCAATATAATTTGATTAGGGTGATGTATTTGAATAAAGTCAATTTGATTTCTTTTCTTATTTGGTTTTTTCTTTGCATTAGTAAGAAATTAGTTTACAAATATATTTTTTTCTCATTTTTATTAGAAATTATAAATTTTGTTAAATTTGTTCGGGTAGACCCGACCCGGATCCGGGACACGCCGGATCCGGATCCGGAACATAGAATAAAAGACCCGTCTGATAAACGGGTCGGATCCGGATCCGGTATAGTAATAATTTCGGCCCGGACCCGGCCCGTTGACAACCCTAGTATTATGGAGCTTGAGGGTGCTACGGTCAATTAATCTCATAAAAGCTTGAACCCCACTCTATTAATGTGCAAGTGTTCACTGTAAATTGTAATGCAGAGAGAGTGGACGACAGCAAAAGAGTTCGAGGAAGAAAAGAAGAAAATAAGGAGAAAAATAAGGAGAAATTTTCTGTTTGGATAGAATATTATTTGAAATATTTTTGAAATAAATATTGTAGTACTTTTTTTGATGTGATGTATATGAAATGAAATTAAAAAAAAAGTGATTGAAAATATAAAAAGATGGTTTGAAAAATATATTTATGATGCAAACCAAATATTATTTGGTAAAAATCAACTATCCAAACATATAACCACAAAACATTCAACAAATATTTTGATACTCATAACTTCTGGGATTCATAGGTTGGTTTAGATACTCTGATCATATACGCTCAAGAGGAAGTGAAGGTGTTGAAGAACCACAAAAAAACTAGGACTTTGCTTGGATCAAGAGTTTTTTAAAAAAATTAACATATTCTAAAAACACCTCCATATATACACAATCTCAAATACACATAACAAAAATAAATAAATAAATAAATAAAAATACCAATTCTTTCTTCTCTCACCTACCACCACCACCACCACCCTCCTTGTCCACTCCTCACTGCTCCACCGTCACCACCCTCTTCTTCCTCCTCTCTCCTCCCTCTCCCTTCCCTTACTTCCTGCCCCTCCCTCCTCCCAGAGAACAAGAATTCATCCTCACTTTACGGTCTAGTAAAGACGTATAGTGGATTCTCATTCATAAACAGTACACATACGATTGAAGGATTTTTGTTTGGTGAGAAGTACATTGCGATAGCTAATACATAAACTTGTTCAAACTGACATCTAATAGAGTTGAAGTATTAATAACCAAATCTTCAATACTTATTCTGAAACATATCCAGCACCTTGGTCTCCAAGTCCTTGACAGAATATTTTATGTACTCACTCACACGCTTCACTTTGTGTACTCGGCTTAGCCGCTCAAGAAAGTGATTATAGGCCGGAATCAGCTTAGCCAATATGCATTCAAGAAGTTTCATCCGCAGCTGCTGATCTGGTACTATCCATCCTTCTTGAGCCTGAAGAATATCTTCAAACATATGATTGAAGGTCTTGAACTTTTTTTTCACAGCTCTTGTAGACCTTCCAGGAAAGAAATCACAATTCAAATGTGATTTTAATCCTTCACCCTTTAAAAAAGTGCAGACTTCGCCCCAACTTCTACGGAAATAATCAGTCTTTGCCAGCTCCACTTTTTCTCTTAATTTCATCTGCAGGTGAGTGCCAATAAGTTCTTCCAACTCCTTGGAACTTTTAATCTTCTCAGAAACAGAGTTAACATTGTTCATCATGAACAGACAATGCAGAGATTCTTGTCCATAGAAGTTGGACTTGAATTTCAAGTTCTGCAGGAAAAACTCGATAACTCGAGTAAGATGCCTCTTTAGGAAAATTAGCCCTTCATCCATTTCACGTGAACCCGGTATTTCTGGAGGATCTTGGTCGTCATTGGAACCTTGGGGTCTAGCCACCAACTCAGTTAAGGATTCCCTGTGAACATAAATCAGGTCAATGTGATGAATTATGTACTTAGTTAAGGGGTGAATTCCTCCTCCAGGTAATGGCCTTGTCGAAAGCTCACGAAGAACGTGTTTCTCTGTAACAGAAAGGAGGTTTGCCATTTGCTGTTTCAGTCGGAGCATAATGTTAGTGGCAAAATTGCAGATGGTTTTCGCTAGGCATACATCTTGGTCCAAATATGCCATCAGATGTGGAATTAGATTGGTTAGTTCATGATATAAGGGCAACAAAATGTCTGGTCTCTGGGGCAATCGGCCCCTGGCTAATAGAGAGTCTGGAAACTCAAGCAACTCAGCAGCAGTCCCTTCTATTATGTACACAAAACCGTTAGCAGCAGAATCCTCGAATGATCCCAGATCTCCAAAAATTTGCTCATAGAAACACTTCTCTATTCCAAAAATGGTGCCTACGCAAATCTTGGCTACTTGTATCCACTGTTGGGTTTTCTCACTCAACTCATCCGAGCACATAAAAACACAGACGGTCTCTACCTTCAATTTCTCACGAAGCCTCACATATACCAGGTTGACTACATCCTTTCGATGCTCGGTATACATCTGAACACAATCAGCCAATTCATTTCTGGAGCTCAACGTTGCTGCCATACACCTAAGCGTTTTTATACCTTCCTCACTAAAGACTGCGTGATGGCCCTCGTAGTCTTCGTAGTGCAATGTGATGGTGGAGCTATCTGTAATGGAAGCTGAAAGATACACTGAATTATTCGAACTCTTCAAGAATTGATCTGCACCTATGGTGTACTTGGGGTTGAATAATACGTCTAGGAAAAGGTGCTTGAGGTGCGAAAACGGGATTTGGGATTTGTTATCACTGTGAATTGGGAGTATATCTTTTGTGGAATTCATACTTGGGCGGGTGAAATCAAGGTCCTAATGTCTCGGTACTGTAATTATGTCTCTTGACTTTGCTAAAAAGGTGCACGAGGGGCTGCGGAAATGCCAGTTCGGAGAAGTGCTTAGGAAATACAAAAATGCGGTTGGAAATTGTCATCAAAAGATGGAAGGGAATTGGACATGGCAGACAACAAACAAAGAGCATCAAAATTGCTGTTGGGGCATATCTCTGTCGTATGCAGCAATTTGTATACTGAAGATTGCAGAGAGAAAAAGCGTGGTGTGGGAGTCTGAAAGAAAAGAGGAGGTTCGGTTTGGGCTGGGCTTGGGGGGATTTTGGGTGAGGGCAAGAAGAAGATGGTCAGAGTAAGGTGGGATGAATGCCAACGGAGGAGCTGCTGCTTGGAAGCTTCTGATGGGTGGTTACTGTGTGTCTGCGTGTTTTATTTCTTCCAATTTTCGTTTTTAACAGTAGAACATACTGCATTGAGTGCAGGAGAAAGAGCCAGGAAAGTAAGCCAGCCGGGTTCCAATTTTCGTTTTCAGTAGTAGAATATACTACACCGAGTGCAGGAGTAAGAGCGGAGGAAAGCAAGTCAGCTGGGTCCGACTAGTAAACAGTATACAGAGGGAAGTAATCGATCAAGTCTTCTAAAGCCAGAATGACTAAAGTACGTATTCTCGGGTTCCATGCTGGACCAATGGATTCCTTCCTAACGTCCTAATTTTTTGTGGAATAGTTGGGCAGTAAAGCAGGAGTCTGGCTCCAATGTTCCAAGAGTAGATTGGGACAGAGAAATAAAAATCAAGGAATATAATTTTTATCGAACTTGCTCAAAGGTCATGCAAGTTTCACGTTCCTTATGAAGTGCCAAATCGGAACTCACAATGGTGATAGAAATTGTCTTCACTCAGTTTAAAGAAATCACAGAGAATGAGAGACTCACCTTGAAATGTATGGAAGAATTAGCTTTTGGATTAACATCTCTCTATAATTCTTTTGCAGCTGATGAAATCATTGGAGAACCTATGAATAAAATTGGTCTTTGGCTATCTGAAATGCTCAAAAAGGTTCAGGTTTTGAAGGCAAAGCGTGAAGAGCTTTATCTTCAAGTCCCAATACTAAATTTCCCCAAGAATCCTGCACTATGCTTCATTGAGTTTCTACAGCAAAAATTAAAACAGCAGCTGAAGTCGAATCGTGATTTAGTCGAACATTTGACCCATCATAATCAAACCATTTCTGAGGACATGAATATATTTTTCCAAAATATAAAACCTTTAATATATTAAATTTTGTGCAAAACTTTGATTATTAGCACAATATAAACTAAGAAATTATATAATGAACAAAATTAAACAATTGGTAATTGTACAAAAAGTTTATTGTGTACAAAACAATTAAAAGTTTATTGTGCATTCTATACTTATAAAAACTCTGAAGATAGATGATTATCATATTTAAACTAAAGTTATTGGTGTAATATTGACTAAGAAACTATATAATAAGCAAAATTAAGCATTGTTAGTTGTAGAAAATGTTTATTATATACAAAGCAATTAAAAATTTATTGAACTCTGAAGATGGAAGATTATCATGTTGCATATTTTGCTTGGATTGTGATAGTGAGAAGAGGAAGTTTTCTATGTTCTATCAAATCAGTGTATGCAACAAAACCTGAGTAAAATACATACTAAGACGTTATGATTTGGATACAATAAGTTTTTATCAATTTCAGTAGTTGTAACCTTTTTTGCTATATTTTTAATAATTATCGATAATTTTTGAAGTTTTCTTAGACAATATGATATAATATAGTGAATTTAATCATCAATTTAACCTTTTGTTTTCTCATTAACTGTTTATAATCTTTTGCTTTTTTATTAATAATAATTTTCTTCTAAACCAATATGTATATAAAATATAGTTAACTTTAATTATCACACATAAGAATATAATAATTGGAGAGGAGAACTGCACCGATCGTCCCTCACATATTATAGATGTGAAAATTTAGTCCCTCAGAACAAAAATGATCAGTTTTAGTCTCTAATAAACAAAAAATGATCACCTTTAGTCCATTTTCACTTTTCCGACCAAATTTTGACTGGAACTCACCAGATCATATGCAATGTCCAATTTTTAAAAGGTAAAAGTGACAAATCACCCTACTGTTGACCACAAAAGTGATGCTAGTACCAAAATTGCCATAACGTTGCACTTAGTGTCATACAAAGGCAACAACATAGTAATGCAAAATGTATTAAGACCAGGATCTGTCATTTTTCGAGTCCATGCCGTCGCTTTCTCTTACCATACGTTTTGTTTTTATTTTATTCTTTTTGGGGTTATTAGCATAATAATTTGTTCTTCTTAATTGCCACTCTTACTATTATTCCCTCAAACAACACAATACAAAGCCCACACTAAAATACAAAATCACACCTGTTTCGCCTCTTCCTCTGCTCTTATTCTCTTCTCTCCCTCTATTATTCTTGTACAAAGTCAAAGCTACTAAGGGGTGGTCAAGAATGGAAGAGGAGAAGAGACTCGTGAAGAGGCTAGCAAGTACGTTGTTTTGTTTCTTCTTTTCTTTTTTCTTTGGGCTTTAATGCTGTTTTCTATAGTGACTTCCTCTATAGATTCCGGGTGGGTTCTCTGATTTAATTGCTATGCTGATACTTTTGCTACAACTTTGCGCTGATTTGTTCAGTATTCATCGCTTGTTTTGAGCGTTTGCGTTGATTCCCGGTGGTTGTTGTGCATTACTGGCTGTGCTAATTTTGTCATGCTCAAGTCTTCTTCTGGAGTTTGAATAGTCAAGATCCGGCCGATCCCGGCTTCTAGTTTTAACTGCAGCTTCTTCAATTGTCTACATTGTCGTTTCATGGCCACAATTTACCTACTGGTGATAGATTCTGGGATGCTTTTTTTTTTGCTACCAAGGCTTTTTTGCAATTTTTTCTTTTGGTTTATTTGGTTTAAACGAAGGACTCGTGTTTGTCTGCTAATTGAACTGGTCTTGTACTCCTCTGTTACTATGAACTACTGTTGGGATATTCTATTTTCGGCTAGTTTGGGCATACATTGTTGTCTTGCTCCGACGTGGTACTTGGTAACAAGGTCATTATCTAAACTTGGTAAATCGTATGCCTGCGGTAATGGTGCTTGCTCCAACACTGAAATTTGTTTGATCTACTTCCTTGATCGTCTTCATCTCATTAAGTTCAGTCCTTTCTTTATGCTTTCTCTGCAAATTTAATCTAGCACATTGGAATACGCCAATGCTATACTGTTGAATTGCTGGGTATTAAGATTTTGGGTTGAGATGAATTACAAATAATGGTGGGTTAGTTTTTGTGTTTTTTTATGAATGTTTGTTTTGTACAGTTGGTCCCTCCAATAATTGGTCAACGGCGATTTGTCACTTTTACATTTTAAAAATTGGGCATTGCATGTGGACCCAATTAATTCCGGCCAAAATTTGGTCGGAAAAGTGAAAAGGGACTAAAGGTGATCATTTTTTGTTTGTTAAGGACTAAAATTGATCATTTTTGTTCTGAGGGACTAAATTTTCACATTTGTGATATGTGAGGGACGATTGGTGCAATTTTTCCATAATTGGAGATGAAGAAAATGATTGATCAATATAATTGTAAGCGGGTTGTTTTTAATTTTAATTACCAATATTTTTGAGATGTAATTTATTGAAACTTTTCATTTTTCTTATTAGTGCTATGATTGAAATACAAATAACTTTAATTAAAACACATGAGGATTGTGAGAACCCTAAAATTTTTACATATTCTCCACATTTGTCTTGTTTATTCTCACTTCCCTTTTAAAATGCAAATTTGCTAACCAAGTTTCTAAGGAAGGTTTGCATTATAAACGTGAGCGTGTGGTTGTGTATATTAAGTGTATTTACGTAAGATTATATCTATATCTTTGTTGGAAGTACGGACGAACGCGGCGTGTGAACTTGGAAAGAAAGAATTTCTGCTGAAAATGTTTTGTACCAAATCCGGCCTGAAATCCGGCCAGTTCTTGGCCGGATTGTTGGCCGGATTGCTTGAGGGGTTTGAAAAAAAATTGGAACCGCCACTACCTTGAATCCGGCTTGGAATCCGGCCGGAAATCCAGCCAGAAACCAGCCAGATTGTGACATGTCACAGTCGGTCACCAGCTTTGACCGGCTGTTTCCTTCCTTCTTATCCTACTTTTTGGCCCAAAATATCTTCATTTCTTCCTTAGCTCAGCCGTGTGTCTTAGAGAGAAGAGAGAAAACTCTTAATTTTTCTAACTCAATTTCACATCAAATCTTAGATTCACCATTAGATTTTTCAAACTACTCCGTACAAGGGCTAGCTAGAAGGGTTAAAGTGATAAGTGGAGTTGTTTTTGGAAAGGGAAGCTTTAAAGTTCCTACCTTTCTTGAGTTATAAGGTGAAGTTTGCTAAGAAATTCTTTTTTGTTTTACTAATGGTATATTGGGGGATTGTAACAGGTTAAAGATGCGCCTAATTTGTGGTTGGTTCATGATTTAAGTGGAGGTGGTGCTAATTTCTGATTTATTGGGAATTTTTCTGATTTTAATATGAAATCATGGATTGGCCTTGGAACTTGATCGGATTGAGATGGTGTTTAAATGGAACTGTATGCGTTAATTACGATTTGTTTTGCGGAAAATTTCCGCTTGTGGGGATAAATTCGGTTCTAGGTTTTGAATTTGGGGGTTTTCATATGGTTGGCTTTTAAACTTCTAATTAGCTTTGATTGAAGGATATTGTGGCCTAATTGGATGTATTTTATTGCTTGTTAACCGTATGTGTGATTGTGGTTAAATTGCTATGAGAATTGGTTTTTGGATAGTAGGGTGAAAGTGAAGAATTTAGGGGAAATGCCGTCCGTTTATTTTCTTGTAATGTGAGTGAGTTAAAGTGGTTTTGGAAATGTGTTTTGTGTCAAGTTGGGCGTATTTCATGGAAAATTACATTGGTGCTCTCGAATGGTGTTCGAGAAGCTACTTTCTATTTGAACTCCTATATTTCCGCTTGGTGAATATCATGACCGTTTTACCATTTTAAAACAAGATACCTCTTCAATTTGAAACTCCAAATGTTTACTTACTCCTTCTCAAAATAAAGAGGTATGAATTAGGGTTTTCTCGGCTACGAGAAAACTACTTTCAAGTGAGGTTTTAAATGTGAAATTAAGGTATTTTGTCCTCCTTCTCACGTGATTTTCATCACGACATTTGTATATAATGTGTACTTGATTATAAGTTGGTTTTGAGTCACATAAACGATTCAGAAAGAATATTTCCTTAGCCTATCTATTTGGATACTGATTGTCTTTGGTTCAAGTGTTTTCCGTTGGAAATTTTATAACCCTTTTGAGTTTCGTTTTGCGTTTGGTTTATGAAATCCTAGTTATTTCCGTCCACAGATCCAAATACCCTCTTTTCACTTGAAAGTCATCTTTATACGTTTTACTCGTAATTAGTCGGGTTTCTTCAATTTCACTTAATTGTTTTGCTAGATAAACTGTAATATTATTTCTCGTTTAATCTTAGGTTTCATCGGTGACTGAGGGTAATATTCGGAAGGATATTTTGGACGTTATTTTGCATAACTAGGTGAGTGTTCCTTGTTTGTTATACTTTTCTTGACTTCATGGCTTGTTGTAATTGTTGATAATGTGTTAAGTGCTCTTAATGATTGCCAAAACGAGTTTTCTAGGCGAGTGTGTACTTTATATCACTCGACCTAAATGAATGTGAAATTTTCAATGATTCGATGATTGAAACGTTACTTGTGCATGAATGTAAGCCTTTTGGCTGAACTGAACCCTGCCCTTCGTTACTGATCGATTCGAGCCAGAAGCGGACTCGGTCGGGCGATTTGGTGACCCTGGGTGAATGTTTGGTATACTCGAGTATTACCTTGTAGTCTGGTGGAGCCTGGCCAACGTCCAGGAGGGGGTGAATGAAATGAATGAACAAATGTTAATGCAAATGAGGGGTTTTACTTACAAAAATGCATTTTCAAATGATTGGAGGAATAAGGGAATGAAAGGAGAATGAATGAACGAATGAATGAATGCTCCCTGTGAGCACGTATCCTTTTAATGAATGTGTTATTATCGCTTTCCATTGTAAATGTTTCTTGAATTATTGGTTATCTATGGTTAATGCATTGACTTTATTGTTTGATTATGTGTTCGGAACCTCACTGAGTTTTTAGTTCATCCCTTTAGTTGTTTTCCTTAACAGGGGAAGGCGAGCCAAAACTGGAGCTTTGTGTAGACTAGCTTAGTCTAGATCTCTGAATTTTGTAATGGTTCTCGCCCTAGTGTTTGGCACGGGCTGGATGTATGACGAATTGAGAACCTTTGTATATTCGATATTTGTACTCTCTTTTGAGATAGAAATGTATATAAGTTTCGCTTTAAGTTTTGGATTGTTGCTATATTTATTCCTGTGGTTTTATTCCGGTTTTAATTAAGGACTGAAGTGAACGACTGAGTCCCGGCGAGAGTTGGGCAGGCGGTCCGCCAAACCCTTTGGTTCGCCTTGGGGGGAGGGGGGCTGTCACAAGGATAATTTAAATATAACAAAAACTAAAATCAAAATATGCTTACACTTACACTCCCTTGCCCAGACTCATTATACTTTTTATATACTCCCTCCATTCCAATAAGTTGGTCGTGCTTTGGGAATCCCACGTTTTTTCAGCAGTGCTCAGATTTCAAAAGGTTATGGGTTATGTTCCAAGAATGCCTTGCTTGAATTAGCTATGTAGCCTGACGTGTTGCTCCATTGAAGGTAGGATAGAGTGGTGATAAGATTGTGGGACTCATACCTACAATATGTTTTCAAGCTCTTTTGGAGAAAGTGCAATGCACGAATCCTATTAGTTCTAACGTGACGCTCACACACCATCAAATGGAAATTCTTTATTTCATAGGTGAACTTTGGAGCCCACTAAAATATAAGAATCTCGTTGTAAGATTTAAAGGGTTCAATGGAAATCGGTGAAAGTTTTTATTGCCATTATTAGTAAGTAACGCTAATTTTGGGACAGATCAAAAAGGAAAGTATGACACTTCTAACGGGACGGAGGAAGTAGCAATGATTTTGAGTTCTTGGTATCTTATTTAATAGATTTCATAGAGAAGGACATAGAGAATGAAGGATTGAAGGAACTTTGTACACGTCTTATTCATGTGGCGTATGAGGCAGAGTCTGTCATTGATTCGTCGGCAGTCAAAAATGGTGATTAGTGGAACCAATTTCTGTGGCTTTTTCACATCTCAGAAGAGATCAGACTCATTAAGATTCAGGTCAAAACATTTCAAAGCAAGGCCTTTGATGTGCGAGTCTAGAATGTTGTGCAGACTACAAGGCATGAGATTCCACAGACTAGAGCCACTGGAACTGGTGACGATGTGGTGATTCTCAATGATCAGCAGAAGGCAAATAGTTAATCGACTTACAAGAGGATCACTGCATAGAGATGCTATCTCCATTGTTTGAATGCCTAGAATCGGTAAAACAACTATGGCTAACAAAGTGTATGATGACCCTGAAATTGTCGGGTACTTCCATACTCATGCATGGTGTTATGTTTCACAAGTATTCACCAAAAGAGACCTCTTGCTTGAAATTTTGAGCCACATTATTCAATGGAAGATGAAGATTTGGAATTGCTGTTGTGTCAAAGCTTGGGGAGAAATCGGTACCTTATCTTTATGGATGACATGTGGGATATTGGGGCATGGGATGATTTGCAGAGCTCTTTCCCAAATGACCAAAATGGAAGTACAACTTTGATAACCAGTAGTCTCTCTGATGTGGTTTTCAAAGTCACGCTGGAAAGTAATCTTTTTAATCTTCGTCCAGTCTCTGATGATGAAACGTGGGAGTTTTTAAGAATGAAGATATTTCCTAAACAATGCTGCTCTGAGGAACTATGGGAAGTCGGAAAAGACAATGCTAGGAACTGTCAAGGGCTGCCTCTTTCATTTGTTGCAATTGCAGGTCTCCTTAAAGGGAGAAACATGAAACCAGAATCATGGAAACAAATTGCGCGTAGTTTGAATCCACTCATTACCAGTGATCCTCAGACACGATGCATGCAAATCTTGAACTGAGTTACAAGAATTTACCAGATTGTCTCAAAGCATGCTTTCTTTGCCTTGTAGTATTTCAAGAAGACAAGGAGATTCCAGTTCAAAATTTGACATGGCTATGGATGGTGGAAGGGTGTTCGCACAAAAAAAAAATGCGGACAACGGAAGTAATTTTGACATATAAAAATATGTGGAAAAAGGAGGAGAACAAATATTTAATGGATTCTCAATAATTTAATTGACTCAAAACTCAACAATAATAACATTAAGTCGTAGCCTTCGCTCACGACAACTTTCAAATCACAACTATTGGACTTTCTCTCAAACCCGCTCTCTAGATTCAACTCAACTCCAAGTAATAACTTAGTGGACTGACAATATTTATAGATTCTAAAACTTCCTAAAACAAATACAACTGTAAACCAAAACTTACTTAGAAACTAATTTTAGATTTCCTAATCTAAT
Organism: Coffea eugenioides; assembly: GCF_003713205.1. NCBI lineage: Eukaryota > Viridiplantae > Streptophyta > Magnoliopsida > Gentianales > Rubiaceae > Coffea > Coffea eugenioides. The sequence goes on from NC_040045.1 coordinate 402,191, forward strand.
ATAGAAACTAAAATAATAAGATCCCAAAAAGAATTAGCAAACTACATACTAAAATAGATTGGTTTAATTTCCTTCATTGCCTTCCTTAAACCAAACACTTGATGTTGTTATCTCCAATGCCATCACGAGCTTAAATTTCCATGAAAAATTCAATTGCTGTATAGATGACTTGGAACTCCAACTTGCAATTGATCTTCAATTTCATCTTCGCGTGTGCTAGTTAACAAAACTTGCATTTCTTGAACAATTTCTTGGCTTGATCACTTCTCTCAAAAAGTCAAACATGTTCACCCATGCTTAATTGCATACTCCATAGTTCAATTCATCCATGTCGATCGAGAAAATTTCTTGAAATCACGAAATCATACTTTTCACTGCCAAAAATTTCAACATCATCATGAACTTGTTTTGATTCGTCCATACCAATAACCATATTAGTTTTAGTTACCCCATAAAACTCAACTAATTGTCTGCCTCACTATTGTTTTTAACCAAGTTTATCATTTGATTTTGCTTTTAAAAAAATTCATCAGTCCCGACAAAATTAACAATTTCTACGTTGCCACAATCTTCAATAACATCAGTAATTTCACTAATAATTTCGCTTTCTTTATCAACCACTTGCGAAATTTATTTTTGAAGAAATTCCTCATCTTTATGTGCACCCACAACTTTTGCAATTTCTTCTTTTTTTGACACATCAAAAAATTCTGTTTCTTTTTTCTTGTCACAAATTTCTTTTTCACCATGACCATAGTAAGAATTCATTAAAAATTTTCAAGCTTCCTTTGCTGTCATTGCATGTATGAATTTATTCACTACATGCAACTACAGTTGAGTGTTTAAGATAGTAGAATGCCTTACAATCCAACTGTCTATTCCTCTCTAACTCTTTGATTGCATCACCTGATGATTCCATATGCCTCGTATAGGTTCCGTGAAACCCCTTTGGATAATATTCTAAATTCCAATGAGTCAAAAAAACCTTTTCATGATCTAACTCCAAATTTCAAAAGAGTTTTTACCATCAAAGATAAAAATGCCACAATGTGGTTAAATAATATGGATCCATACTTTAATTTCACGAACAAACCACAATCTCCAAGATTAAAGCCTAGATTCTGATACCACTTGTAGGCACAAAAAAAAACGCGCATAGCGGAAGTAATTCTGACACATAAAAATATGTGGAAAAAGGATAACAAATACTCAATAAATTCTCAATAATTTAATTGACTCAAAATTCAACAATAATAATACTAAGTCATAGCCTTCGCTCACTACAACTTACAAATTACAACTATGAGACTTTTGTTAGACATAAGGAGCAGGATCTTTAGTATGATTTGTAAATTAAAATTAAGAAATAAATTCTAGATTAATATACCTTGAGATAGTGAAGACATTTTTTGGAGAAGAATTTCACAGCCCTTCAGCAAGCCTTCCAATCACCAAGGCTGTAAACTATAAACCTTTGCTGTCTAGCCTTCCCTCACCTAACTGTCTATTATGTTATTGTAGTGATGGGTAAAAAATAACGAATGTCAGAGTGGTCAGAGGCACCAGGAGCCCTAGAGTATTTATAGAGTCACAATCCCTCCCATCATAGAATTGTGATAGACTCTAATTTCTTCATATATATGATACTTTATTATGATAAGATATAGCTTAATAATCACTGTAATTATCAGATAAAATATCACATATAATACATCTAGATACAACGAATATGGAATTCCTTACTTCCTCCAATTTGTCTATCTTTAGGATTCTACAACTATCAACATAAATCTATTTATGTGGTTACTTATCTCATGAGCTAGTGAGATAACAATTGAATATTGAAACCATATCATGTGGTCATGTAGGCCACACAAATATTTCAACATTCTCCCACTTGGACAAATGACCACATACATTTGATAGTTCATAATCAATAAACAAAATAAGTGGCCGCAAAAAAATGTTTACCGTACATTGTTATCAAAATGGATTATGGCGGTTATATGTCAATTGACAAACATATTCCCTTCCAAATATCACAATTTTAATAACTAGATGTAGATAAACTAATTGAGGAAGGAATGAACAACAAAATAAGAGTGTTCATTAATGGTCCATATATTATATCCTGACTAATTTCTTTCGAAAATACAAAAATGTGCACAAAGCAGGAAATAATATATAAGCAATTATGTGTCCAGAATAATACACAATATTCATAAAATAGCAAGACCCATGGAACTGACATGTTCCTGAAATTTCTTTGGCGCCTGTCGCGCCCCATTTTTTATAAAATAAATAAATGGTTTAAAAAGTGAATTTTTGATTTGAAAAATGAATTTTGATTTACAAAGAAAATGAAGAAAAATATGGGTCTAAATGGGACATGAAAATGCGACGATTTGACCCAAAATATAGTTTAAAAAGGGTTTTGAAATAAAAATCGGAGTCGCCACTTGGTATTGAGTTAAGGCGTACCAAGTCACCTAAAAATGAATTTTTCAAAAAAATAGAAAACCCTTTTTAAACGACTCCTAGTCTTCGAAAACCAAAGGAAAGGTTCGGGAGTCACATTTGACGAAGGGGAAGGCAAGGAAAAAAAATTCAAAGCACCCCTTCGACCTAGCCAAGGCTAGTTGCGTGATTTAGTCAAAGATTTTCTTGTTTTAACCAAAGAATTTATCACATTTGGATGCACTATATGAATGCAAACCCTAAACCTAGGAGGGCATCGAGGGGTGAAAATATCTCTTCAAAGCTTGAATGGTGCCAATCACATTAATTGTGATGCCCAATAATGACTCTTTGGAGAGGTCATGAATAATGCAAAAAATATGAGACTCCAAGAAAGGAAAAGGGATAAAATAATTATAGAAATATACATATCTTAAGGGAGTGCATCATGTCGGGTACATGGGACTAATATTCGTGACTCAATTTTCCCTTTAATAGAGGGAATATGAGCGTGCTAAAGCTAGAAAAGCCAAACTCGTCCATATCCCATATTTAAGGGGTTATCTCTAGTCTAATCAGGCAAAATGCACTAATCTACCTGTCGCGCCCCACTTTTCGGTAAAAAATAAAATAATTGTTTTTCTGTTGAATTTTATTGATTTGGGAAAAATGAATTTTGTTGATAAAAACAAAAATGGGTCTAAATGGGACTTTTGAAAATGCGACGATTTGACCCAAGAAAAATAGTTCAAAAAGGGTTTTTATATGAAAAATGGAGTCGCCACTTGGTATAGAGTTAGGGTGTACCAAGTCACCCAAAAAATGAAATTTTTAAAGAAAAAAGTAAGAAAACCCTTTTTAAACGACTCCTAGTCCACGTAAAACAAAGAAAAAGGTTCGGGAGTCACATTTGACGAAGGGGAAGGCAAGGATAAAAATCCAAGGCACCCCTTCGACCTAACCAAGGCTAGTTGCGTGATTTAACCCTCGCTTAGTTATTCCAATAAAAACAAAGAAAAAGAAAAGAAAAAACAAGAGTTAGTAGATATTCAGAAAATTCGGATGCATGTCCTATGGGGGAACCCTTTTGTGCCAAGGGTAGGCCTAGCATGAAAATGCAGTCCTCCAGAGCAGGCACTATACAATACCTGATGGATCCGATCGACTGATCGTGTGAGGAATGATTTGAAAAAATTTGGCCACTTGGAGTGAGAAGAGACATTTGCCCTAAAACATGAGGACGAAGTCGGAACGGATTGCTTGCTTTGATCTACACATAAAATGATTTGTGAAAGGGATTGCCATGTCTCGATTAATTTATTCAATGAACCCTAAAGGGGAAAAAGCGAGTCAAATGGATAAAATTGGTGATTTATTCAAAATCGACCGATTTACCTAAAAATAGGTAAGCTGGATAACATTGACGATTTATTCAAAATTGATCAAATAGATAGACTTGGTCAACTGAATTGAATGAAATTGATGATCTCTTCAAAATCAACTTGATTTCGCCCTAAAAATGGGTAAATTGGCCAAAGAGATGAAATGGAGTTAATGATTTATTTTAAAAATCGGCCAAATCCCTAAAAGGGTAAATTGGTCAAATGAATTGATGATTTATTCAAAAATCGACCGGATGACCCTGAAAAGGGTAAATTGGTCAAATGAATTGATTTATTCAAAAATTGACCGGATGACCCTAAAAAGGGTAAATTGGTAAAATGATGGTTCATTCAAAATTAATTGACAAAACGGATCGACTGAATCGTTCAGCCATTGGTGGTTTCAAAAAAATAGTCTATGAGCCTTCTAAAATCACGATTTGGCCTCAATTTATTAATTGTCTCAACGATAAGGAATTATTTGTGAATTTCTTCCAATTAACGTCCTTTACGCAAGGGAATTTTACCAATTTTGATAAAAAATGGCCAAAAAGTGATTCCTAGACGCTCATATCCTAATGTGCAAAAGTTGCTTTATTCTCTTCAAAAGGACCGGATCCTTACCTTACCTTGTGCACTACCCCTTTGGATGGTACGAGAAAGGTAAACGTGCAGGTCTCATTGGATTATATATCCGAGACATGGGGTGGTTTATTTCTAAAATGGGATTCCCTACGTGGCATTCCCTTCCTAGGGTGAATGCGTGATGCCAGTTTATTAAAAGCAGTAAGATATGCAACTTGAAATGAGACATGACCTAAGGAACCCTTTATCTGCCAGGGTAGGCCTAAAATGGTATGGCATTATTAATTTATGAACGAAATACACCGAAATTTCTAAACATGCAATAGCCTATCTATAAGGGTAGGTTCTAAAAGAGGATCATGTCCGACCTCTTATTTGCTAATGTTTGTGAATGCAATGGGGCACAAAACCAAGAAAAGTTAGCTCAGTCAGATAAATACATATAACACATTGTAGCAACGAAATCAACACAAGAAAATAAAGCAATAAAAAGGAAAAAGGGGTTGGACCCCTCCCCTCGTGAATGGTGTACCTAATAAGGTAAGGTCGACTCTACCCTAGGTAATTCTAAAATGGATGCATGAGGTTTGGGCTCACTAATGCATCTAGACTCGATAGGTCATAGGTCCCCGAGCCTTCAGACTTGGAAACCAAAGGTCATCACTCCCAAGGTTCCTTGTCGGTGGCTCGAGCGATTCCCCAGACGTTGCTACGCACACGTCGTGTTACGGCTACCCGTCTGGGCGAATCTAAAAAGAATCCTCAACCTTCGACTAAAAACTAATAGGTCATCAACCTAAAGTTTAAAGCGGAAGATCGAGTGACCCCTCGGATCATGCTACGCACACGTCGTGATACGATCACATGTCCAAGTGGGTCGCCTAAAATCCTAATAGGGTGGAGTGGCGTGACAAGCCACTAAAAGAAAAATAAATGAAGGGTGAAAAAACTAAAGCGTATGCACGTATGCTAGTGCTCGTTTGGAGGGGAGGGATCAAGAACCAACGCGTGGCTCTAAGGGTGACACACACCCCCCCCAAAATGCAAATGCAAAGCGCGAGATAAAGCAAGTACAATCATACATCCAATCATCCAATCATACATACGTGAGTGAGGGAGTAGTTTGATATGCGCGTACGTGGCAAAAAGTCCTAGAAAGGGAAAATGCAATCCTAATATCCAAATGCTATACATAAAAAGGGTAGAAAAAAGGAAAAGAATGGCTAAATCAAATGCTTGGACCCACTTAGGAAGTCCCCAGTGGAGTCGCCAAACTGTCGCGCCCCACTTTTCGGTAAAAAATAAAATAATTGTTTTTCTGTTGAATTTTATTGATTTGGGAAAAATGAATTTTGTTGATAAAAACAAAAATGGGTCTAAATGGGACTTTTGAAAATGCGACGATTTGACCCAAGAAAAATAGTTCAAAAAGGGTTTTTATATGAAAAATGGAGTCGCCACTTGGTATAGAGTTAGGGTGTACCAAGTCACCCAAAAAATGAAATTTTTAAAGAAAAAAGTAAGAAAACCCTTTTTAAACGACTCCTAGTCCACGTAAAACAAAGAAAAAGGTTCGGGAGTCACATTTGACGAAGGGGAAGGCAAGGATAAAAATCCAAGGCACCCCTTCGACCTAACCAAGGCTAGTTGCGTGATTTAACCCTTATTTTCCTATATTTTCTACCCAAAGTATGTATTGCAAATTGGACAAAGACTAATGAATGAAAAATGCAATCCTAAATTCTATGATGTCTCTCGTGAGGTTTTTGGTCCCAAACCACATGAATTGTGGCGGCCAATAAAGGGAAACCTCATAGAGGTCGATTGATGCAAATGGTGACTCAAGTGCAAATGTGCAAGTGTATGAAAAGATTCATGTATGAAATAATGTAAAAAATAAAGTGTTTGTGTGCGAATGTGTAAAGAAAGTGCATGTGTGAATTTGTATGAAAATCAAAGTGCTTGTGTGTGCAAATGAATGAAAATAGAATAGTACATATATAAGTGAAACTTGAATTTCATTTGTGAAGTAAAGTAAATAAATGATAAAGATGTAGTGAAAAATATGGATTGAGAAATGTAAGAAAAATGTGATTAAAAGAGTATGGAAGTGATAAAAATGAAAGTATGACCCTAGGGGAATGCAACAAGTCGGGTACGGGGGTTGACTTCTAACTTTTCGACTTCGATTTTCCCTTTGATTAGAAGGCGAGACTAGCGTGCTAAGGCTATCGAGTAGCCACACTCGCTCGTTTCCCTTACCCAAGGGGGTTTCTCAGGCAAATGGACCCTATAACTAGCATGAGATGCAAATATCCTAAAATGGAGGGAAAAGGGGTTCGAGGGGCATGCAAAATGATAAAACTAGAGAAGGTTGCATGATATGTGGTGAACAAGCAAACATGTACTAACGAGGGGAAATCCCTAAGGGTCTAGCGTTGGACTAGCCCATTCTACGAATTCCGACTAGCATTGGACTAGCGGAAACGTACATTCATCCATCACATTCATTTATAAATATAGAAAGCAAGTAGACATGCAAAATCACTTATAACACGTAGCACATAACACTTAGCATGCTCGACTAGATGCAATAGCTTAATAAAGCAAATTAAACTCATAGCAAACCAAATAATACCCCAAAAGCAAATGAAACTATTACATGGGCTAACTAAAACAAATGGGGGAAGGGAAAATGGACCAAATTACTTACTACGCCCTATCTATTACAAGCCAAGAGGTGTACACATACCCCATAAATGAAAATAAAAGAAAGATTTAAAGATGAAATAAAAGTAAATAAATGAAAGGCATTAATAAACATTTAAGAAAACCAAGTAGGCATGCAATTTTCATTTAGCAAGTTGGATCACATAGGGAGATACAAAAAAAAGATAAAAGAAAGTATACCGTCCCCTTTTGTGGTGCTAATAAGTTGGAAAAGGTTCTAAATTGGAGCTACAACCACTAAACAAAGGATTAATGTACCAATTTAATAGTAAATCAAACAACACAAATTCTTCAAAAACAAAAATTAAAGAACCACTAATAACTATGAAATTGAACCATTAGATCCCTTTAGATAATCAAACAAGTCCATATTCATCAAATGAAATTCCAAGTTAAAAGGAAAAGGAAACTCGAAGGACCCAATTGATTAATCTTTTCAAATGCTTAGGCCATGGTAGAATAAGAAGGGATTTGAGGGGTTAAAGAGCTATTATAAGAACTCTTTTCATGCAAAAACATGCAACCTACGAAGGAAACTTGTTTCTTTGGTATATAAAAATCCTCCAAACACACACTAAACCCCTCGGAATACAGATTTTCCATCAACAAGGGTGTCAAAAAAATGAAGAATCTTAACGCCTCCTTAGGACCTTTTGAGAAGAAAATAGATGTAATAACATCAATAAAAGTAGACTGCAATAGATCCCTATTAAAATCAGGTATGACCAATTCGCTACTGTGAGTCAAGTATCTTTCTCCACTACACTCAAAGGAAGCAGGTAATGCAGCAAAAGCAAGAGACAAAGCATCACTTTAATCCAGAAATAATCACAAAAGATAAAAGTAAACATGAAATTGGATCAATCCAAGGCATTTAAAGGAAGGTGAACAGCCCATGTAAAATTTAAAACAAGTAGTGACTTGATTGCAAAAACTAAAGAAATTTGAGAGGTCAATTTGATTGATTTTCCCAATTTTTTGGGTCATACTGGCATAGGGGGAAACTTGAGGGGGTTAAGAGGCAATTTTGAAACAATTTTTCCATGCAAATTCATGCAAGCTACGTGAGACTTAAACTACTGCAACTAAAAATGCAACATGTTCTCTTTTGCTTCCAAGACAAAACCAAACGCACAGCTTATTGTTCAAGCTCGGATTTCAAACCCAAACACACAACTTTAATCTAGACCCAAACTTCATACTCACCACCATCCAATCAGGTAGAAAATTTAGAAATATTTCATGCCAAACTCTGGAAAATCATGCAAACATGTAAAGGAAAAAAAAACAAAAGGCTGCTGCAATCTCTTTGCGATTTCTACACCATTTCAGTCGAGATTTCATCATGCAAACGAGTTCACCAAACCCAGATTTTAACTATCAATTATCAACTAAATCAAACCCAAGATTTAAATGTACAAACAAAGTGATGAAACCGACTTGTAAGCTGTTGCCGAATAGAGCATTAAACTAATGCAGCAAAAATGATGTGAGAAACGTTTCTGCAATTTTCTTATAAACTCAGATTCTTATCACAATCTTGATTAGATGTAATTAAACTCAACGTCACAACTTTAGACCAAGCCCACAACTAAACCCACCATCATAATCCAAACAAACAAAAAAACCAAGAAGATATCATGCAAATTTCTGGAATAAACATGCGTGCAACAGATTTTTGTTTCACTCAAATTTCTGGTTTACACACAGCCAATTAATCTCATGCAGGGCTTAATCATCCAGTATTTAGTTAGCTAAACACACAACCAAGCGAGGATCAAGCACTTTCCAGCAAATTTCATACTAAAATACCCAAAACAACTCCATCGGCTAAGCTGGAAGATTGGTTTAACAATCCAGCAACATCCAACAAAATTTTCCAGCCATACAACCGAATTCCCAGCCATAAAGATCACATGCAAGACCAAATAACAAACTATCTATCAGATTGGATCCAAAATCAAGTTCAAATAATATCCATAACCATCAAAATTTCCAGAAATTTTTCTGTTTAATCCAAGTTAATTAGCTTCATGCAGAGCTAGATCATCCAGACTTTGGTTAGTTAAACATACATATAGCTCAGATCATCAAAACTTGGTCAACCGAAGCTGCAAATTTCCAGCTTAAACTCTCGGCAACCATTTTCTTCACAAACAGATTTTTCTATAACTTAAGTTATCATCTAGCCACACAATCCTCACATGCATGCCCTTAAACAACTTCATCAACCTATAAACATCTAGTCTAGGTCCAGAAATTACCTCAGTTTGGAGCTCAACACCCTCGGCTAGCTGCAAAAAATATTTCCCTCCTCTCGGCTGTCCAGAAATTGCAGCCCGCAACTCTTCCTCTCCCTTGCTCAAGCTTGCGTCTCAGCTCAAGGCTGAGCTCAGTTTGTGTAAGCTGTGGAGTTGGTGGTTGTGGTCGAGCTCAGCTGATGGAAGATGAAGAAGAAAATGGCATCTCAGCAGTGGTGGAGGAGGTGAAGGCAGACGGTTCGCACCCTTCCTCTTACTCACACTCTCTCGGTTGGTCTTACGGTGAAGCTGGGAATGAAGCTAAGTCCTCCCTTTTTTTTTTCTCGGTCGTTAACTCCAAAGTAGCTAGTCACTCACGGCTCAAGGCAGAAAAGCAAAAATGGAATCTGGAGATATTGTGGTGAGTGGTAGTTGATATAATAGTGTGTGATAATGGAAGATGGAATGAATGAAGTGGTGCCGTGGTTATGGAGATTTTTTTTTTATTTTTTTTCACCTTAATTATTTAACAAAAATAATAGTAAAACTAAATAATAATAAAAACAACAATTTTAATTACAAACACATCGAAATAAACAAACTAAAAATAACAAAATTACCATTTTCGATCTTTTCTTTCATTTTTCATCATTTCTCATCATTTTTTTTTTCAAAATAAATTAACAAAAATAAACCAAAATGCCAAAAAATTAAATTTGAACGTATTTTGTGAACAATTTTCCTTTTTTTCTCATTTTTCATCATTTTTCCGTTTTTTCACAAATTTTACGTTAAACTTAAAACTAAAACTAAAACTAAAACGTGAACAAAATTAATATGACAAATAATTAGCAAATAAAAGACAAATAAAAAGATAACAACTAAAATGCAGACAATCTAAAACAAAATTATGAATTAGATGCAACATACAAATTATTTAAAAAATTTGGTGTCTACACTACCCCCTAATTTCCTAAATGAGATGCAAATCTAAGTGTTATATATACATAGGGGTAAGGGATATTTTATTAGGGAAAATATTATGTGAAAATGATAAAGATCCTAAAAAATGGAAAAATATGCATGAAGTGTAATGTAATCATACAAACATGATCTAACGAGGGAGGTCCCTAAGGGTCTAGCATTGGACTAGTCCATGTCTATGAATCCTCACTAGCATTGGACTAGTGGGAAATCGGAACAAAGAGCCACAACTAGCGTTGGACAAGTGTGGTGACAGGAAAGGAATCACATCTAGCATTGGACTAGTGTGATGACATGCATTTATTACAGTCTAAGAGAATCAGATAAAGCAAAATAAAGCAAATAAACACGTAAATCACATAAGATGTGAGAACCCGCAATTTCCCTAATAATTTTCCTAGGGTTTTTCCCCTTTAATTGCATGTTTTCTGCATTTTCTGGCTTAGGAAAATTTTCTTGGTGGATTTTATGAGTAATTATAGTTTTTAAATGATTTTTCTAGCATTGGGTAGTTTTTGAAAATTACGGATAGATTTTGGACGTGGGCCCCACTAGTGCGATAAGTTCGGAAAAATTCGGCCAATAAGGTTAAGTTTCGGATACTGTGTAAAATTTATCGGGTGTTAAGAGATAAGTAGAGAATGTGAAGTGATTGATGTGAGAGGGGGAAAGAAGGATAGAAGTGCATTTATGGAAGTGACACGTGTCACCTTGGGAGTGGATGTAACTTTTGACTTACTATTCTATGTTTTACCATTGGATTAAATATCTCAAATTTTACCAAGATTGGCTTCATTCTCAAGCTCTTATGGCCGGCCAACCTTAAGGAAGAAAGGAAGAAAAACTCTTCAACATCTTGATTTCCTCTTGCTCCAATCCAATAATCCAACCATTTGATTTTGTTTCTACTCCATAAAACTTCTCCATTAGGTGCTAGTAAGTTCTTTGGTGAAGTTTTTAAGGAAGCTAAGGTGTTCTACAACTCCCTCTCTCTTGTTTACTAGGTAAGTGGTGTTTACACTTCCTCCTACACTTAATGATGTTTAATTTGTGCCTAATGGTGGCTAAAGTGCTGAAATTTGTGATTTATTTCTTGCTTTTGGATGATATGGTGAAGTTTTTATTTTATTGATGAATTTTCTGGTTTAATGTGATCATGAGGTTGTGGTTATTTATGATGGTTGGTAATGAGGGGTAATGACTTTAGTGGATGTAAATGATAGGAAATTGCAACCAATTTTGGGTTTGGAAGGAATTTGAGGAAGTTAGGGTTTCATAACCCCCTTTCTGTCCGGTTTTGGATCATATGGTTAGAGGCCGAATTGGCCTTTGCTTAAAACATGAAAGTTGTAGGTATTGATGTGTTTGAGGTTCCTATAAAATTTCAGGGCATTTGGAGTAGTGTAGAATGAGATATGTCAATTTTACTGTTGCTGTTCTGGGTTGATCAGAATGTGCGAACTGCGCTTGTAATCGTCTGTTTTGACTGGAATTTCTTGGGATTTTGATGTTGGTGTCTTCTGATTAAATGTAGCTTGATGTCTTAGCTATCGTATGCCTTTGGAATCAATGCATTTGGACCTGTATAGACTGAGTTGGACTGATTACAACATAGTGTGAATTGTAAACCTGCAATTACGGTTCTGGTTTGGTATTCTGCATTTTTGACCTAGTTGTGCTAGGATTTGGCCTGAGTGGCCTTCTACATTGTTGTAGCCCTGTCTTTTAGCTTCGAGATGGTGGGTCTTACACCCTCGTCCGATAAGCGTAGAGCATTTTGTGCCATTACCGCAAAAGGAGGACGAAAACTATTTTTTGTTGAGGTCAAGTTTGCGCATTGCTGAAATTTCTGGTTTGCTATTATGCTTATATATGCATATGAAACCCTATTGGGGTTGTGATTGGCATGGCTTTATGACTCGTTATCGAGTCTCATGGTATTTGTTTACGTGTTTTAGGGCGTGACGTTAGTGCACGACGTACTTTTGACGACGGTGCATGAAACCTCACCTACGTGAGTGGTGAGTATACTACTCACTTGGATGTTTATAATGTGGCTTTGTTATATGTGATTGTGATGCCTTGAAGGCTTGTTTGGCTATTGGAAATGATTAGGGTGAGGGTGTACTTGACCGCCCTCATTCCTTTTATTCTTGTGAATGACTGTTTACCGTTTCACTGTATTACTGTACTTGCTATATGAGTTATTGGATTCCATTCATGGGATATTGTTTGGGTGTCGGTTGGACGAGTATCCAACGGCCCTACTGTACTACTGAGCTCGACCCCGTTGGTAGTCAATTGAATCGAGCCAGCGAGGGCTTGGTCGTGAAAATTGACTAGCCACGGGGACTGAAATGGGAATCTTGTGGTAATGAGACCCTTGGTTCCGGTGTACTCGAGTATCACCTAAAGCTACTGCTTGGAGTGCGGGCCCGGTTGGGGTATGTTGGGTGGAAGGAATGGAAGTGAAGTGAGGTCTACGGTTTGGTACTTTTAACATTGACGGAGGGTCAATGAAGTTGGATCAAGAATGTAAGCGTGGAAATGGGCTCTTGAGAGCCGTCCGTATCCTTTTACCGATTTGTTTTGCTTCTTATTTGCATTCTTGAAATGAACGGTTATGCTTATGTGATCTTGGATGCTTATGTGGTAGTAACTCACTGGGCGTTAGCTCACTCCGTTCCATTTGTTTTCCTTACAGGAAAATGATCATTTTTGGAAGATCATACTTGTTGGTTGCCAAATTGAGCCATGTATATGTCTATTTTGAATAGCTCTTTGCATGAAACCCTAATGTGTATTGGGTTCATCTTTTGATTGGCAAACCGAACATGTGTATCCATGATGAATAGCTTTTGACATGCCAACGTGGTTGTAAATGTGGAATTTCAATGTATTCATGTTTGGTTGATGTTTGGTTGGACTTCGGAACGATTCGGCTTTCAAACGGCAAAGGAAAAATTTTTGACCGAAGAGCACTGGACTGAATCCGGCCAGGAATCCGGCCAGAAACTGGCCGGATTGTCGGCCGGATTGCTTGGGGAAAATTTTGAATCCGGAAGTTAGCCACTGGACAGTATCCGGCCAAGAATCCGGCCGCTAATCCGGCCAGATTCCGGCCGGATTCCCCTGTTCCAGGCACTATTCATCGTTTTCATTTTTTTTTATTTTGCTATTTTGATACTTGTGGCTTGTCCGAGCGCGCTTTTACTTTCCCGAAACGTTTTAGATCGCGTGTAACTGCTCGTTAGTCCTGGCGAGAGCTGGGCAGGCAGTCCGCTAACCCCTTTGGTTCGCCTTAGGGGAAGGTGGGGCTGTCACAGGTGGTATCAGAGCCTAGGTTTGAATTAGCCTGGGTGTTATAGGAATGCCTGATTTGAGGATTTGTTGTTTATGGCCTTTAAGCTTACATTTATGGTTCATTGTTCTTGTGGTGTAGGATGGCCGGACAGGGTGACTCTAGTGCTAGTCCTTCGGGAGTGAGACCTCGCAGAGCACTCCCCGTGATCCCATATCAGATACGGCCGGGAGGGGCTGTTATTCGTTGGAGCCCGTCTAACCGTCTTCGACGGTGCGCGTGTAAAGAGAAGTATGCCTATCCGAACGATCTCGTGTTTGCTCTGGACAAGGAGCGTAAGGTGTTGGCTAGAGAGAATGCTCGACTTGAGGTTGAGGCGATCCAGGATAGGGCGACCAACGAGAAGCAAGCTGCACGTATTAAAGAGCTAGAATACGACGTGCTTGAGGTCGAGGATAGGGTTGACGACCTCTGCGCTCAACTGAGGGAGGCACGAGAGCGTGAGATTAAGCGAGCTCGTAAGGTCAGGGGTCGCGCTGAGTCGATCCTTAATCTTTGTGACGACGGCCTTGAGGAGTATAGCGATGAGGCTTCGTGTGCGGGGGCCGAGGCTGGGGAGGAGTCTACCCCGTCGCCTGGGTCCCAGAGCCCGGCAACGGACTAGGCCTTGACTTCTAGGCTTCTTTTGGATAGTTTGGTGGTTTTTGGATGTACATAGGGTTAGGGATAGCGCCTTAGCTAGTCGTTTTGGTTGTTGGACTAGCTACGTGTAAATTTCTTTTGATAAGGCCAATCCTCGGGGGATCGTTTATGTTTGTTGCTGACTTGCCTGTACTTGACTCGACTGATTGTATATATGTGTGTGGCTTGATCTTGCTTGGCTTGTATATATATGTTTGTGCCCATGTTTGGAATGTATAAATATGTGTTATTGTGCAAGTTTCGCGTGTTACTTACATGCATTGTTACTACTTTGGTTTAGTACTCTTGCCTAGACCAAGTAAAACTTATGGAAGGTACTCGGAGTGGTCGGGGACGTGGGCGCGGAACTAGACAACCCACACCGGTTAGGGGTACGGGGGAAACCTCGACTGGACCCGATCTTGAACCACAAGCCGACCCTAATGTGCAAATAGCTGCTGCTATGCAGCAAATGACAAACCTGCTAGCACAAGTAGTGCAGCAACAAGCCCAAAACCCAAACCCTAACCCTGGAAACCCCGGAAACCCTGGCCATCATGTCGAGAGCGAAGATAGAGCTCTCGAACGCTTCCAAAAGTTCGCTCCGCCGAAGTTTGTTGTGGGACCCGACCCGGACGTTGTCGAAAGATGGCTTGAAAAGATGGTTGATATATTTGCAGCCTTACACTACCCTGACGAACGGCAGGTGACGTTTGCCGTGTTCCAGCTTGAGGGGGCGGCCCGTTCCTGGTGGAACGTGATCCGACAGAAATGGGAACGGGAGCAGACGCCCAGGACTTGGGTGAACTTTATTCGAGAGTTTAATGCGAAGTTCTTTCCTCCTCTAGTCCAGGAGAGGAAGGAGGACGAGTTTATTAGGCTCCGCCAAGGGGCTCAAACTGTGGCGGAATATGAGAGTCAATTCACCCGCCTGTCCAAGTTTGCGCCTGAGTTAATCATGACGGAACAACGACGGATTCGGTGCTTTATTCAGGGTTTGAATGTTGAGATTCAGAAAGACCTCGAGGTGGCTCAAATCACTGCGTTTAGCGAGGTTGTAGAAAAGGCTCAACGAGTTGAAAGTGCACGGTTGCAGGTCCGGAACTTCCAGGCGAAAAAGCGTGGCTTTCCTGGGAGTAGTTCTGGACAGGGTGAGAAGAGCACTCCCGCTAAATTTGGACGAGGAACGGGAGGTGGTCGACAATCTGGTGCAGGTAGAGGGACTCCATTCAGAGGTAGCCAAGCTGGGCGAGGACCAAGGGGAAATGCTCAGAGTGGCTCGGCTTCAGCACCTCGCGGTCCCCTGCGGGCATTGCGGGAAGCCAAACCACACCGAAGATAACTGCTGGAGGAAACAGGGTAAATGTCTGTGATGTGGAAACGCGGACCACCAATTGGCTACTTGCCCGGTCCTGAAACAAGATGGAAATGGAAGCCAACCACCGCCGAGGACCAATACTGGACCAGCGAAGGGAGATGGGTCCAAACCGAAAGTGCCAGCTAGGGTGTACTCCTTAGAGCCCCATCAGGTCCCAGAGTCTTCAGAGGTCGTAGAAGGTACGATCCCTATTTTCCACCGCTTTGCCAAAGTTTTAATTGATCCTGGTGCCACTCATTCGTTTGTTAACCCTGATTTCATGTGTGGCATCGATATAAAACCTGCTAGTTTACCATATGACCTAGAAGTTAGTACACCCACGGGAAATCAACGTTTGGTGACTAGTATGGTTTATAGGGATTGTGATGTATGGGTAGGTGAAAAGAGATTCTTAGGAGACCTGATAAGCTTGTCCATTAAGGGGTACGACGTGATTCTGGGTATGGACTGGCTAGCCAAATATAACGCTCAACTGGATTGTAAAACGAAGGTGGTAGAATTTCGCCTTCCTGGCGAGGCAACCTTAAGGTTGGATATAAGGGGTAGGTTAGCCTCATCTGCTTTAATTTCGGGCATTCGAGCTAGGAAACTGATAAGTAGAGGGGCGCAAGGATTTTTGGCCTTTTTGATTAACACCCCTACGGATAAGTTAAAAGTGGAAGACGTAGCCGTAGTGAGGGAATTTCCGGATGTATTCCCTGATGAGTTAGTAGCTTTACCTCCAGAACGGGAGATAGAATTTCAAATAGATCTGTTACCTGGAACCTCACATATCTCAAAAACCCCTTACCGAATGGCGCCTGCGGAACTTAAGGAGCTTAAGTTGCAATTACAAGATCTTTTGGAGCGGGGATTCATTCATGAGAGTGGGTCTCCTTGGGGAGCTCCTGTCCTATTTGTGAAGAAAAAGGACGGAACCTTGAGGATGTGTATTGACTACCGGGGTCTGAACAATGTTACGATCAAGAATAAATATCCACTGCCCCACATCGACGAGTTGTTCGACCAGCTGCAAGGAGCAGTGGTCTTCTCAAAGTTGGACCTCCGACAAGGATATTATCAGTTGTTAATTAGAAAGGAGGATATACCGAAAACTGCTTTCAACTCGAGATATGGGCATTACGAGTTCGCCGTTATGCCCTTTGGACTGACCAATGCTCCCGCCGCCTTTATGGACCTAATGCATAGGGTTTTCAAACCCTATCTAGACCGATTTGTCGTTGTGTTCATTGATGACATTTTGGTCTACTCTAAGACACGCGAGGAGCATGAGGAGCATTTGAGAGTGGTGTTGCAGACGTTAAGGGAACATCAGTTGTACGCCAAGTTTAGTAAATGCGAGTTTTGGTTGGAGAAGGTAGCATTCCTAGGGCACGTAATCTCCCACGAAGGTATATCGGTGGACCCGGCAAAGGTAGAGGCCGTGACAAATTGGAAGAGACCAGAAACTCCCACGGAAATTCGTAGCTTTCTAGGGCTAGCTGGGTACTACCGCCGTTTCATTAAAGATTTCTCCAAACTAGCAGGACCTTTAACTGACCTGACGAAGAAGCATGGTCGGTTCGTTTGGAACGCCCGATGCGAAACAAGTTTTCAGGAATTAAAGAGAAGATTGACCACGGCTCCAGTACTGGTCTTGCCAAATGGAGTGGACGGGTTCGCGGTGTATGCAGATGCGTCGCGAGAAGGCCTAGGGTGTGTTTTGATGCAGAACCGTAATGTAATTTCTTTTGCCTCTAGGAAGTTGAAGCTTCACGAGCAGAATTACCCGACCCACGATCTGGAACTAGCCGCGGTTGTGTTTGCTCTGAAAAAGTGGAGGCATTACCTATATGGGGTGACCTTTGAAGTGTACTCGGATCATAAGAGTCTTAGGTACCTTTTCTCCCAGAAGGAACTGAACATGAGGCAACGACGGTGGATGGAATTTTTGGAAGATTACGACTGCACAATCAACTACCATCCGGGAAAGGTAAATGTGGTAGCCGATGCCTTGAGTCGTAAGGTGCAAGTAGCAGGGTTGATGATTAAAGAGTGGGATTTATTAGAATCCGTATGTGAGTGGAGACCCTGTCTTGGGAGCCATAAGGTGCTATTTAGCAATGTTAGGGTGACCTCCACTCTACTGGAACGCATTAAAGAGGGACAAAACGAAGATTTGATGGTAAAGAAGTGGAGAGAGAAAGTGGAGAAGGGAGAAACAACGGACTTCAATTTTAGTCCTGAGGGCATTTTGAAATATCGAAACCGAATAGTGGTACCCAAGGAGGAATCGTTGAAAACGGAAATTCTGGAGGAAGCTCATCGGTCCAAGTATACAATCCATCCGGGCAGCAGCAAGATGTACCAGGACCTGAAAGGAACCTATTGGTGGGACAATATGAAAAGGGAAATCGCTCAGTACGTGCAAAAATGTCTCATTTGCCAGCAGGTGAAAGCAGAGCATCAAAAACCATCGGGTCTGTTACAACCCTTGGAGATACCCGAGTGGAAGTGGGAAAACATCACAATGGACTTCGTTTCCGGTTTACCGAGGACGCAAAGAGGACACGATGCCGTTTGGGTGATCGTTGATCGCTTAACCAAGTCGGCCCATTTCTTGCCGGTGAACATGAAGTATTCCATGGACAAGTTGGCCCGACTGTACATGGACGAGATAGTAAGGCTACATGGTGTTCCTGTGAGCATCGTCTCCGATCGGGATCCACGGTTTGTATCTCGTTTTGGCAGAAGTTTCAAGAAACCCTGGGGACTAAACTCAATTTGAGCACGACCTATCACCCTCAGACGGATGGACAGTCAGAGCGGACAATTCAAACTCTCGAGGACATGCTACGAACTTGCATTCTGGATTTTGGAGGCAACTGGGGTCAACACATGACTTTAGTAGAGTTTGCGTACAACAACAACAGCTTCCATTCGTCGATTCAGATGGCTCCATACGAAGCTCTCTACGGACGCAAATGCCGCTCGCCGATTTACTGGGACGAAGTTGGCGAAAAGAAAGCACTAGACCCGGCAACTATCCCATGGATGGAAGAGGCTCAAGTGAAGGTCAAGTTGATACGGCAACGACTCCAAACAGCTCAAAGTCGACAAAAGAGCTACGCGGATAACCGAAGAAAAGACTTGGAGTTTGAAGTTGGAGACCACGTGTTTCTCAAGATCACACCCTTACGAAGTATTACAGCGGGCAAAGGAAAGAAGCTTCAACCACGGTACGTCGGCCCCTACAAGATCCTGCAGAGAGTAGGAGCGGTCGCGTATCGATTGGAACTGCCATCCAATCTCTCTCGAATCCACGATGTGTTTCACGTCTCGATGTTAAAGAAGTATCATCCCGACCCATCCCATGTCTTACAACCGGAGGAGATTGAAGTAGATGAATCGCTTGCTTATGAAGAGAAACCTGTCCAAGTGCTTGACCGGAAAGTCAAAGAGCTCAGAACCAAGCAGATTCCGTTAGTAAAAGTGCTATGGAGAAACCATGGAATAGAGGAAGCTACTTGGGAAGTGGAGGAAGAGATACGAAAGAAGTATCCAAACCTTTTTGGGAGTTAAGGTGAGAAATTTCGAGGACGAAATTCTTTTAAGGGGGAGAGAGTGTGAGAACCCGTATTTCCCCTAATAATTTTCCTAGGGTTTTTCCCCTTTAATTGCATGTTTTCTGCATTTTCTGGCTTAGGAAAATTTTCTTGGTGGATTTTATGAGTAATTATAGTTTTTAGATGATTTTTCTAGCATTGGGTAGTTTTTGAAAAATTACGGATATATTATGGATGTGGGCCCCACTAGTGCGAAAAGTTCGGAAAAATTCGGCCAATAAGGTTAAGTTTCGGATACTGTGTAAAATTTATCGGGTGTTAAGAGATAAGTAGAGAATGTGAAGTGATTGATGTGAGAGGGGGAAAGAAGGATAGAAGTGCATTTATGGAAGTGACACGTGTCACCTTGGGAGTGGATGTAACTTTTGACTTACTATTCTATGTTTTACCATTGGATTAAATATCTCAAATTTTACCAAGATTGGCTTCATTCTCAAGCTCTTATGGCCGGCCAACCTTAAGGAAGAAAGGAAGAAAAACTCTTCAACATCTTGATTTCCTCTTGCTCCAATCCAATAATCCAA
>NC_040045.1:429820-505757 GCF_003713205.1 Coffea eugenioides
GAATATAATCAAGTACATGAAGATTAGTTTTCCATATTTTAGACATAACATTGTAAAGGAATGATATTTCTTACTTATGATTTATGTAACATATCTTAGAGGTCAAGTTCGTGGCCTGCTAATTTATTTTAATTAATAAAATTTAGAGTGGTATGCCTCATTGAACACGCTTTTACAAACAACACATACATGCATACATACATATGTGTGTATCGATTAGAAATCTTTCTTTCTTTTTTTTTGGTAAGATCTAGAGAACCACCTAAAAGTTTCTCTTTGTTCTACTATACTCTCTATATTAAAAAGGATTAATTTTTCGTACACTATCATCATTAGATGAATGACAATTATGTAAAATTTAAATTTGAAATTCAATTTTTGCATGCATGTCATGAATCCAACGATGATAGTGTATACACTGTCAGTGTAGGAAAGATTTTCTCTCTTAAAAAAGCGTAACACTTAACCCCTTTCATTTCTTTCTACTTTATTTGGGATATACTTCACTTTATGAGTTTATAATTTTTAGCGTTTAATGAAACTAATTCGTGCCACCAAACTTGTAAAGCCTCCTGAACTTGACATTAAAAAAAAAAAAAAAATGAGGAGCACTTGCCATCAAAGGTTATGGTTAACATTGACAAATCTTCGGCAGTAGCGATAGAACCCCTGATATTTGTAATATTTTAGCACAAGATTTTACGGGAATTTCATTCCCAAGAATTGAAAATTGCTAACCTTTATTCTTTCTAAGTATGCCTACTTTTTCTTACCAAAAATTTAAAATGTAATTGTTGTCATTTGTTTCGACGAATGTTCAATTGAAGACTTGTATTTGTCTCTAGAAGCAGCAGTTGATTTTGTTGCTTTTCAAACTAATCTGATTTGTCATTTTATGAGTTTTAAACTTTCTCTAAAAATATTATGAATAACTTAAATTATTGATGAGGTAACGTTGAATTCCCAATAAATTCTTGAATCCTTTGTCATCACGAGCATGTCTCGTGTCCTTGTAACACGTTATTCCTCAAGGATGACTACATATGTAGAGTAACAACTCAAAAGCTCAATCGAGGTTGGGCAGTATTCTATCCTATTTTTAGATTGACAACAAATAGGTTGGCATTTTTATATGTTGAATTTCAATGCAGTTTCTTGAATTATCCGTCTCATAAAAAAAGCTCCATTGCAGTAATCCAAGATTTCATTTTTCCCTAAACCTTAAACATTATCAACAGATACATCTCCATGAACTTCGTAATCAATAAGATCATTAGCTTGCGAGGTTGAAAATTCATTCTCTCAAGTTTCCAAACCTTCTAGTACTAATTGTCTACTTTGTGTAGGGAAAAAATAGTAGTTTGAAGAGGCCATTTAAGCTGAAAATTTAGCTTGTCTGCTCTACCAATGGTTTATTAATGTGGGTGATTATATTTAAGGAGGGGTTAAATCCACACCACTCCATCATGAATTCATACCTTGTACAACTTTTATCATTAAGAGCATAAGTTATCAATGCACATGGTACAAGTCATTATTAATGCATTAGCAATGTAGATTTAGACAGTAGGGTATGATTTAATCCACAACGGATTCTCTATCCCACTTCCCATCTCATTCCCTAAGTCATTCTCTCTCAGGTTGACAAGCGCAATAGATCTTCTGTCTCACTACTTGTGTCATTCTCTATCTCACATTTTATTATATTGCTATTTCTCTTTCATAAACATCATATTTTAGTTCTGTTTTTGTTCCTTTCATATTTCTCCTTCTTTTTTTGTTCCCTTAGGATCCAAGAACTATAAATTGAGAAATAGCAATATATGATGTTTCTGAAGGGAACAAAAAAAGAACTAAAATATTATGTTTATGAACGAGAAATAGTAATATAATAAAAATGTTTAAAGAGTAAACACCAGAATGCTAAACCTCTAAAAGAAAAAACAACACGGCCAACATAGTAGCGCACCAGTCACCTTATTTCCTCATTAAATGCGCTGCCGAAATCAAAACATAATTGAATGAATTTGTTTTGACCCAATCCCAAGAGTAGCCAAAAGTAACCCAAAACAATAAAACAAAATTAGGAGATTAATAAGAATTCTACCATTGTACCCCGCTCCTTCAGCTACCAACTATATTG
The DNA here is from genome assembly GCF_003713205.1 of Coffea eugenioides. NCBI lineage: Eukaryota > Viridiplantae > Streptophyta > Magnoliopsida > Gentianales > Rubiaceae > Coffea > Coffea eugenioides. The sequence continues at coordinate 431,964 of NC_040045.1, forward strand.
TAATTTAAAAAAAAAAACAATTCAATTCCTCTCATGTAACACGCAAAACCCACTAGTCTTTTCCATTTAATATCTTTGCCTTGTACCCCATTTGAAGTTTCCTAAGAAATTATAGACAAATTTAATTTACCCAAAAACCAATCAACGAAAAAAGTTAGTTTCTTTCAAAAAATAAATATGAAGGGTTGATGCAAAAAGGGTAGCTAATAAAATGGCCCAATAAAGTACTCATGCAATTCTTCTGGTTAGTTTGTAATGTAGAAGGCTAATTCCATTTCTACTAAAAGTCTCAAACTTTATTACCATGATTAGTCTAACATGTTGCAATGGAGGTGCAAATAAAGATAAACTCTTTTTCCTCCTAAAGATGCCTGGCATTAGTTGTACTATTCAAGCATTACTTTGAAATTGCATATATGTCAAAATATTCTAAGATCTGCACCATGTATTAGCTAACAAAATACTTCAATCTTGAAACTTATGTATGGTCGTACAATTCTCTCCCTATTTCATGTGAAAATACAAAGTATCATAAGGTGAAAACTTGTACATATTTAAATTAATTTAATCAGCTGGACATGATAAGTACTACAACCAAATTAGTTGAACATGCTATTTGATAAGGCACGGTGTGTAGTATACTTGTTTGTATAAATTGCTTGTTAATCATGATATTTGACCTTTAATTTGAATAAAAAAATACTCATTTATGTTCTTATATTGCTTTAATATGTGGAGAGTTTAATTGGAGAGCAAATGGACTAAATTTGGCAAGAAGAATCGCGCAAAGAACAACGGCGCAAGGCAAGCAAAAAGCAAATGAGGGCTGCCCAGATACAAAGGATCCGCGGGCAGATCCTAGTGGATTTGTGGGTGGATCCCATGTCCAGCGCCGAATATTGAAAGAGATATTGGGCCGGACTTCTTCAGATTCTAGTGTTTCGTGAGCATTGAAATAAGCCTGGACCGGACATAGGGCTGATCTTTGAGCCGAACTTCATTAGGAAACATCCTCAAACTTGACTTTTGATAACGTTTCAAAATCTAATCCTTTAGGAGTATTTTAGGGCGTTTTAAGAGTTAGAAAACACTAGACTAACCTTTAGTTTATCCTATTATGTATTTGTCTTGAGAAATCAAGAAGAATGCATAGAAGATGACGAGGTTTAATCATTCTTTCCAAATTTGTAAATCAAAATAATCCGTTTTCTATAAGTATATAAATCATTTATCATTGCATAAGAGATATTAGATGTCGATCCCACAGGAAAGATTGTCAATTATTGGTGTGAATTGAACTCTTTTATTATTTAGATTACAATAATTAAAGCAAGTAAATCTACACTACTATCATACAACAAAAGTAATAAAAATGACAAGAAAGATATTCCCAAGGTTATGAGATTCTTAACTACTCTTGCAAGTGAAAATTACCGGTTAATTGAATTTATTTTCTTAGCTAAATTATGGCTAATTTACTAATGTACGGGATACTCGCTTTCGGCAGTGCACCAACCATACCTATAATTATCCCTTACCTACATTTCATGATGAAGAAACTAGCTATATGTTCATTAAATTCTATGGTTAAAATCACAAAGATGTTTCCCTACTTCCATGAGAATACTCCATAGGTTTGACACTCACATAAACTAGTGTTAAATCACAATTTTCATTGATCATACAACACCTTTAGGTAATCATAATTAGTGATCAATTAATCATAATTGAAATAGCAAAAGTGCCAAATAACATGCTCAAGAAATAACTCACTTATACCATGAAACCTCACATAACAATCGTAGGCAGTTCGTCCATCCTCTAGGTATAGAAACTAGCAAAGCATGAAGAAAATGAAAACAAATACCAAACTTGTATTAACACTAAGTATGAGATTCAAATACAAGAAGTAACGAGTTGAAAAGATTAAACCCCTTATCACTTGTAAGCATCAATCTTTTCATCTTCAATTCTCAATCTTCATCCATGTCTAGCTAGTACAAAGACTGGATAAAAACTATACTAATCCTACCTTAAGCTACTGAACTAAGAAATTCTAGTGAAAGACTACATTTTGTGTAGTTTCTCTAGCCTCCAAAGTTGTAAGAAATGTTCACAAGAGGCCCTATTTATAGAAAATCAAATCTCCTAAACAACTTGATAAAGTTGTTGCAAATTGCTTCTTGGAATTGCCAAAAGTTGATTCTCAAAGTCTTTAAGATGCTTCTTGCACTTTCCAACTGAAATCCGTTCAGAAAATTGATCAAAAAGTAGTAGAAAAGAACTACAAATTGAAGTGCAACTGCTTTCAACTGTAAAGCAGCAGAAATATGAATATGCTAGGTCAAAACGCTGGTGACGGGTCACAATTGGGTAGCATTTTGTCCCCCCCCCCCCACCCCCCTTGAGGTTTGCACATTTCTGATGATTTTGGAAACTACTATGTTTTTGTACCAAATTGAACTGCAATTTTCTCAATAATGGAAGATGAAGTAACTCTTAAATAAAGTATAAAAGTTGTAACCCTTTGAGTTAACTTTCTAATACTTTAAGAATTATCTCATTTGGAGTCCTGTAGATTAAGAAATAACTAATATACCCTCATATGGTCAAACCCCTATTTTAGATGTTGGCAGCAATATTTTAGATTTTTCACCATGAAAACTTATGAAATTGATTTCTGTAGCTCTATGTTTTAGTTTCAAAATAGTTCAAGAATCATCTCAATCTAGTACTTGTAGCTTGAGTTATAGCCAAAATACTAGAAGGCATTGGAGCTGTCAAACTTTTTTTCTTTTGAACTTGATTGCATTTCACACTTTGATCATTTTATACTTCATGTTCACTTTAAATTACTTCAATTCATCAAAAATCATCCAAATATCTTCTTACTTAACTCCATTTGATGATTGAGTTGTTAAATCTAACAAAAACATGAAGTTTTAACCATTTAATCATCCAACTGGGCTTTTCTGGTAACTTTTTTGTTGGTGAAGTTGAATCTGTTCTAGCATTGACAAATTAGACAGACAATCTTTTGAGTAGATAAAGAGAGAAATGGTATGGCCCTGCAACTTCTGTTTTACTTTTGATTTTTTTTTTCAGTTATGTTATTTTATCTAGGCTGACTAGTAACTGTTGAAGATTGAAATTCATGTCGTCAACCCTCATATTATCCAGCCCTGAACCATTTTATTCTAATTACTTATTTCCTGCTCTGATTGGTTAATGACTTTTGTTTGAATGATAATATATAGTTGGTAATTTCGTGGTTGTAGGAACATCCACATAGTTCTAGGCAATTTAGAAGGAGCAAACCACTGAATCAACAATTTTTCAAGAATTGGAATCTGTGTTTAATGTTTATCAGTTATATATGTAAGAAACTTTAAGTGTATCAGCTGGATGTATGAGTTAGTACAAGCGGAGGACTTGAAGTACAGGTATGTTACTACTTAGTACATCTTTGTTTCCATGACTTATAAATATCCATGTTGCATGGCTTTGCTAACAACCATTGAGTTGATTAGATTCAGTGGGTTTTAATTCTTTGTGTTGTAGATACAAAATCTGTATCAAGAAGATTCATGTATTTGAAGCCATGAAATGCTAGTCCAGAGCTTTCTATTCTTTCTGAAAGCATCAAAAGATTGATTGTTGGTTGAAATGCAATCAGTTTTTTAAAGCATCAACTGCCATTAAATCTTAAGCATATGAATGTGGCAAGTTTCTAGACTTTCATGGTTACTTAATTTGAAAAATATCATGAACTCAAAAGCTGTCATGGAATGAGTGTAGCTGTTTGTTAGAACTTAAAAGAGAATCCTTTTTATCTAAATTTTCGTGATTGATAAGAAACTTGGTGATTTGTTGTCCTCATAGGATCCGAATACAGGGGCAATTCCAAACTCCAAGCCATCTCCTTTGACTCCATAACCAAGAGATATTAAAATAGTTGGTCTACATTATTCAAGGAGTCTTCAGTGTCTATTGCTCACTTTTTTTGCCTCTTATCCAAGTTAACAATTATTTTGTACTTGACATTTTCATATTTGATATATTGGGCTTTGAAGTTTTTATTGTTTGAATGTGAGAACTCTAGGTGACTGAGAAGGGTTTAACTGAAGAGGTTGCAGATGCAATTGGCACATTTGTGAAAGAACGTGGATCCCCCATGGAAATTTTTATGTAAATTGAAGGGGGAAGGCAGTAAGTTCTTGGAGAATAGTGAATCCTGCCTTGCATTGAACGAATTAGAAATCTTATTCAAAGCTTTAGGAAAAGTTAAGTGTGACGGCAAAGTAGTTTTTTGACCTGGGGGAGGGTTGGGTGGTACGGAAGGAGAGAGTGTAAGTGAGAGCTCTCGGATTCGAGTCCTCCTACTTATACTAAAAAAAAAAAAAAATTGTTTTTGATTTGAGTCTTGGGCCTTGATTACCATACTGGAGTCATATTTGAAGCTGTTTTTAAAGGGTCTACACAGGTAAGTTCTAATTACTATTAGTTCCAATTACATTGGCCAATTACTACTACTTCCAATTTTAGGATTGTTGTTTACTTAAATATTTAATGTATTTTGTAGGATTGAAGATTTGTGAGGAAACTACTTGATGTTATTACTTTTAGCTCTTGCTTGCACGTGAATTAATCTAATTCACATTTTCTTCTTAATATTGAAGTGTGCCCTTCCGTATAAAAATCCTGTCAAAAGCGTTGATGGTCACACACCTCCTATAGCTGGCAAAAGGTTGTAGTGTTGGCATATTCTTATGGGCAAATTACATTTTACCCCCTATGATTTAGCATTTTTTTACATAATCCCTTTATAGTTTCAAAAACTATACATAACCCTTTCATGGTTTGAATTAAAGTGTCAAAGTGACGGAAATAGTCATTCGTAATGGAACTTAATTACCCTTATAAATACAGGACACACTAATCCCATATGATTTTTATATTTTACCATATACGTCTCTTATGGCTTAATACTTTACCATATAACCTCCTTATAGTTTTCAAAATATACACATAACCCCCCTTGGTTAATAAATAATTTTCAGCTTTACATAAGAGTATTTTTGACATTTTAGGAGACTCCGTTACGAATGATCATTCCTGTCACTTTGACACTTTAATCCAAATCATGAGAGGGTTATAGATAATTTTTGAAACCATAGGGAGGTTATGCAAAAAAATGCTAAATCACAGGGGGTAAAGTGGAATTTGCCCTATTCTTATTGATCATTCAAGCGCCTGTCATGTTCTTTATTGTTGGCATACTCCTCTTTTCTGGTTGTTTGTGGTGTTGGATTTTGTTGTATATGATGTACTATTTGTTTGCCTTCCTGCTCCACAGCGGCAACACTCCAACTCTCTCTAGAGTGATTGACTTCTAAGTGACATGAACCAATTTGACAAGGCAGGTTTCAGTTCTCCCAATCTTCTTTTCTGTGTTCATTTTTCTGTTAATTTGCTCGTAAGTTTGTTAGAAGGAAGAGGTTACAAGTGTAAAACAGATTTAATTTTAGCCACCTAGAGTTAGATTCCTTTTCGGTTTGTTTGGTGGGGTATATCTGATTGCAGTTTAGAAGGGATTCCACTGTCAACGTCAAGCAGGTTGGTTCGATTGCTGCTGGGGGACGCTATGACAACCTTATAGGCATGTTTGGGAGAAAGCAGGGCATCAGTCTAGGAATAGAGCCAGTGCTTGTCATAATGGAACAGCTTAAGAAAGACAGAAGCCAGGTGACGAGAATTTCATAGAGTAGTCTGTTCTTTAATTACTTGAATGCATCACTCCACTTTGCTGAATTGAAGTGCTTTCTGAGTCCACCTTTTGTTAATGAAGACTAGTCGATATTCCTCGAAGTAGACTTGTCGAGGATGTCTGCATCCGGTTAAATGGAGTATCCAACTCGAAAGGAAGGAAGCCAATGCTGATGTTGGGGTCTCTAATCTTTCTGGTCTTCCTCCTCTCCATTCTTTCGTTGGGGTTGTTCTTCTTGTTTTGGCTGAAACTGGCATGTGAGCTTTCATGTTCAGAGATGTCTAAAGAGAGATTTGAAAGCCTTGCTGCAAATTGCATATGCTTTTGTTCATCATGGTAAATATCGGGACGATTTCAACAACCTCCCGAGGTACATCGCAGGTGCAGACAGTTCCCCCATTTCTCCTCTCCCCCAAAGTTTGAAAAATTGCAGAAACATAGGGTCTGTTTGGTTGGAAGTAAAATGTTTTCCTTGGGAAAATATTTTCCGTGGAAGTAATTTTCCATGAAAATCATTTCCCTTTCATCATTTTCAGGTGTTTGGTTAGCTTATTGAAAATATTTTCTTACTTCATTTTTCTGGTGTTTGTTTAACTTCTGAAATATTTTCACTTTTATCTCTATCTTTACTTTCTACACATTATAACTACATACTTCTTCCCATGCAAAACAAGAAAATTTATCTCATTGTTTAACTTTAAAAAATCTTGGAGAAATGTATATATGAATAAAAAATATCTCCTTAAGTAATAAACAAATTGCTGGCCATTTAGTGTCAAATATCAATCACATGCAATGCTTATTGTAACATATATCTTGCACTCTCACTGCTGAAAGTTTCTCTAAAAAAGAATGTCCCTATTATACATAATTAATTACTAGCATAGGATGAGCAGGATGAGGTTTTTTTTTTATTTTGAATATACTAGGGGGAGGGTTGGGTGGTACGGGGGAGGGAGTGTAAGGAAGAGGTCTTGGGTTCGAGTCTTCCTGTTTACACTAAAAAAAAAAAAGAACATACTACAAGATGTTTTCAGTAAGTTTGGAACATACTACAGGCGGGATGCATGTATTTCGGAAAACAACTTCAGTAAGTTTGGAAGGGAAGTTGTTTTTCATAAGATGAGTGAAAATATTTTACATAGGAAAATGTTTTCAGTAACTTTTGTGCAACCAAACGCGGGAAATTAGGAAAATATTTTCCTGGAAAACATTTTCACCCGAAACAAACGGACCCATAGTGTGTGCAAGAAAGCACATTTAGAGTTTCATGCTGTTGGTTACTCAGCCATCCCTACTTCTCTTCTTCTGGAAATTCTTCTGTTAGAAAACAAAAGATAACTGTTAGTACCTCACCTGTCATGATCCCAACTACATGAACTCCTAATTGCTTGAGGTAATCTTTTGACAGCTGATATTGGATGTTGGCACTCAACCACTTAATGTTACCAGGAATAACTATTTCACTGAACACATAGCAATATCATTTTTTAAGAAGCACAACTCAGCATATGTTCGGCTTCCTATTTGAGATTCTTTATTTGCACAATATTTTGATCAAGTGAGCATTAGGAAAATGAATTTCAAAAATCCGTTTAATCTCTGCATAAACTGAAGCAATTGATGAATCTCGAACCAGACACAATGGTGCAGGTACGTACACAAGACAAATGCACAAATAGTTTTTGAACTCTACTGAAAACTCTCTAATTCCAGGAAGGTGATATTTACCTTCCCACTGTTCTCATTAGAATGGATGGTTCTCGAGCTGCTATGACTTCTCTTCTGCCTTTCTCATTCCATTTGGTCCAAGCATTCACTCATTCATCCTCACACCAGCCTTGCTGATTCCTGCCTGCTTATTTCACATTAGGAACAAATCAACGCTCCAGTTAGGAACAACATTTAGGCAGAAAAGTGATAAAGCAAACCTAACATAAATTTATTCGTACATAAAGTCAAAGAACACAGTAATCTCAGGAGCAGGCGATTGTAGCTGACTGAATGTAGCATCTTATAGGTTTATTAAGCTGTGTTAAGTAATTTTCATCCTTAATTTTCCCAAAATCTTACTTATTATTTTAAGCATGGGTGAAACAAGTATTAGCATTTGTAGTAGTCAATAAGCAAGATTGAGATTATTTCATGTTCAACATACTAGGGAAAGAAGAGCAAGAGGATTATCGTCACCAAGACCTTCCCAATGTAAGTTTGCCCATTCTTATCTTGAGAGCTTTTGAGACTTTGCATTTTATCTTCACTTGAACTGCAACAAACATCTGCACCAGAATTCATGTCAACAACGCAGAAATTGTTGAGGACAAGTACAGTTGTTTAATGTATATCAATACAAATACGGAGCCAGAGAGAGAGAAATTGTTTGACAAAAAAAAGAGAGAGAGAAAAGAAACAACTGACAAACCCTCAGTTGACAAAGTTTAGAACTAAACCAGAGTTACATGTTAAAGCAACCAGTTTTCGTTAAACCTATAATGAGTATTCTTCAGTTTCTCAATGGTTTACTACTGTTCTAGGGCCAAATCAGGTCTTCGGATGCTTTGAACCCAGTATTGAATAAGTTATAGAGAATGCTAATAACTGAAAATAACTAGTAAAATTGTATAAGCAATAATTATACGTCATTGTTGTATGGCTACAAAGTTGAATTTACCTAGTCAAAAATATTTATCTCAAGCATCTTCATGAAAAGAGAGATACCTGAGCTCGAAGAAAATCATGACGCCGTGTTCTTCCAAGGACGGTGATGCTTTTGAAATGGAAACTATTCAGAGAAAGCGTCATGGCATCCCTGTTTCCTGGTTTTAGAGATTTCATAAATAGATAACAAAAATGTAAAGATTTCTAAAAGAAATATGAAACAAAAGATAACTCTAAAGAGTTACTGTTCTTGAAATTCAACGAGTCTATCACCTATCCATGCAGCAATAAAATGCAATAGCCATGACCTCAACCACCCATTCATATCCCCAGCTTTATGCTTCTATATGAATGATTGCCTAAATTTCTGTGATATCCCCAGCTTTATGCTTCTATATGAATGATTGCCTAAAATTCTGTCTTTAGCCGGTGTTTTTAACTATCAAAAGCTGCCATCCGAAAAGCAATGAAACCACTGTAGCTAGAACAACTCCGACTTTCACCCTTTGGTCACTAGTCACTTCAAAACCAAGAAAAAGAAAAACACATTATCAGTAGAGGTGGCAAAATGGGCGGGATGGGCGGGATTTGCTTGGGTTTGAGATGGAACCGAGTCATATGGGTTTGGGCCCAACCTTACCCATATGTGTTTTGGGACTAACTTGGGCGGGATCATTTTGGGATGGGTTTAGATTGATCCCGCCCAATACCCAAATCCATTTTCTACATATTTTTTTTCCTTTAATTCATTTTTTATTTTTATATAATTTTAATATTTTTGATTTATTAAATTTCTTTTAGTTTTATTAAATAAACATGCAAGTGCTTTATACTCAAGATTCCCACCAAAAATTGGATTAACAAATAAAGGAAAAGATAGATATACAGCCATATTCCAACATATATCAAGATGGCCAAGGTCCTTAGGATGTTGAATATTTATCCTTATCATTGTCCAAGGATGACAGGTCTAAACTAACTGAAATGCTGGAAATTCTTGTGGATAATGACTAGGAAGACTACTAGATTATATTCGCTGGTATGACTATAAAAATTGTTAAAGATAATTTTTGAATCTAAGATTCCGTTTGGATTGACTTTTTTTTCAAAAAATAAGTTTTTCAAATACAATATTACAGTAATATACAATAACTCAAGAAACATCCCATCCATATTAATATATCAAATATTTCAAAAAAATTTTATAGTAAAAATTTTTCATATACACTGCTACAATAAAATATTTCAAAAACACCTACCAAAAACAGCTAATCCAAACGGAGCCCTTGCCATTTGAGCTCAATGGGTACCCAAGTATTTCCCATCCTTTCCCATTCATTAATGGGTATAGTTGGGATGTGTCCCAACTTAAACCCAATACCAAATTATAATACCCATCCCGCCCAAAGTTCCTTTGGGCATGGGTAGCCCATTGGGACTTGGGACAAATTGCCAGCTCTAATTATCACACAAGAGGACTTGTTGAAGACACCCGGAAAAGATTGATAATTAGGATTTCAGTAGAATAGTGTTTACTTGCGAACAGAATATAAAACAAAAGGCCTATGGTTCCAAAACGAAACATAAGTGTAAGTTACATTGGCTACAAAGCAGTAGTGAAAATTTAATGATGATGCACTCAATATATGGCAATAGCCAGAGTACGCAACCAATTTTAAGTGAAAATGGGGAAGAACAACCAGCAAGATCAAGTTCACTTACTTGTCAATAGGATGTAAAGCACGCCAATGATCCATGTAAAGAAAATGAAGATCTGAAATCCCATCTAATGATTGATAAGGACTTTCAAATCCTCGATTCCATATTCAAGTTGCTCCTCCTTAAGTCTTCTAAGTGACTCTTCAACTGATTCTCCACAGAGTTGCACTTCGATTAGCTGTAATGTTGGGATATTCATGAAATCAATTGGAACTTCCTTGAGATTCTCACATTTTCGCAAGACTAGATGCTGAAGGTTAGGCAGGTGATCAGAGGAGGCATTCCATTCGACAATGTTTAGGCTGTCTAGTTTCAAGAATTTCAGTTCAGGGAACTCCCCTTCTCCCATCTCCCATATTGCGTCCTCAAAACTTGAAGAAAGTAACTTGAGAACCTCAAGATTTGCTAGTCTACCAATTGCTGAAATATGATCTTGCCGGAAGAAAAAATTTGATAGGCTCAACTTCTTAAGACTTGAGGGGAAGTTAAATTCACCTGTATTAGTAGTCTTTCCTCTGTATACTACCTTGAGTGACTCCAACCGCGTCAGGTCTTCCAATCTTGGAAACTGATAGCAATCTGTGGAGAAACCCCTTGATTTTGAGAAAATGCAACTCAGATCTCGAAGGTTGGGCAATCTCCTTGTAATAATCTCTGCATGTTCCCCGTAAGAAAGAGTTGGCATGGAAAGGGAGACCAAGTTACTTAATTGATAGTAACTTCCAGTCATGTTTTTCAAGGTAAAGGCAGCATGATTAGTTACATGAACATGCCTCAACCTAGTCATGTGCCAAATGCTATCTGGTAGTACGACCTTTCCTTTCAGTCCCTTAACAAGAAGAGTTTCTAAATTCCGTAAATTGGCTAATGATGATGGAATAGAATCAATATCACCGCCAACAGCTAAATAACTCAACTGAACAAGTAAATCTATTCCATCTGTGAAGGAACTACCCATGTTGATTGACTCCAAGTCCAACACCTTAAGAAGTTCAAAGTTCTCAGAAATGAATGAGACATTATAAGGGCATCTGGGATAAGCATCATTGATGGCAAAAAACAACAGAGAACGAACATATGGGCCAGAAGGCCTTGACACAACAAAGTGTTGTCGACTCATAGACATGCATAGTCGATGTTCCTCGTATATCACGGAATTTGAAGGATCAAAATCATCGAAGTCAACATTATCATCAAAAGAAGCATAAGGCTCATCACTATTAGTTACCAACTTCAAAAAGTTTTCTTCTTTAGCTTTCAACAAGCACAAATTGCGAACCATATCATGAACTCCACATGTTTTGACACTACCATTTGATCTTCTTTTGGCAACTGTTATTAAGCTTCTCCCGATCAGATCTCTCAAGTAACCCTCGCCAAGATCCTCTAAGCTCCTTGAATCCCTTTTCAGTATAAAACCTTCAGCCATCCACAGCCATATCAATCTCCTGACAGGAATCTCCTTGTCCCCCTGAAATGCTCCCAAGTAAAGAAAACATGCTTTCAGATAATCTGGAAGATGCTTGTAACTCAGTTCTAAGATGTCCATGCACCTTGTTTGTGGATCAATAACTATGATTGAGTTCAAACTTTCTGCAATTTGTTTCCACGAGCCTGGTTTCATGTGTTCCCCTTGTAGGAGACCAGCTATTGCAACAATAGAAAGCGGTAGTCCTTTACAATTTCTAGCAATTTCTTTTCCAACTTCCAGTAGCTCCTTGGGACAGCCTTCTTTAGAAAATACCTTCATTTTTAGTAACTCCCAACTTTCCTCCTCAGAGAGTGGACGAAGATCAAGAAGATCATTTTCCAGAGTGACTTTTGAAACAACATCAAGTAAACGACTTGTCATCAGAATCCTACTTCCATTTACATCATCTGGAAATGAGCTCTTCAAGTCATCCCATGCTTCAATATTCCACACGTCATCCATAAAGATTAGATAACGACGTCCTTTCAAGTTTTTATACAACATGAATTCCAAATCTTCATTGGTCATCATCAGAATGCTATCTGTGAGCTCAATGGTGTGCTGTAAAATTCCAAGCAGCAAGTCTCTTTTTGTGTACACTTGTGAAACACAGCACCATGCACGAACATGGAAGTAATAAACTACATCAGGACTGTGGAACACTCTATTGGCAAGAGTTGTTTTGCCAATTCCTGGCATTCCAACAATGGAGACTATATCTCTCTGCGATGATCCTCTTGTAAGTCGGTCAACTATCACTTGTTGCTGATCATCTAGTACCACCACATCTTCATTAGTGTCAAATTTACTAGTCCATGAATTATGAAACCCCGTGTTTCTTTGTGATGATCCTCTTGTAAGTTGATCGACCATAACCTGTTGCTGATCATTTAGTACTGCCTCATCTTTAGTAACTTCAAAAGTACTGTATTGTGAAATCTCCTGCCCCATCACTTTGTGCGATGATCCTCCTGTATGTCGATCAACTATCACTTCTTGTTGATTGTTTAGTACCTCCACATCTTCACTAATCTCAAAGGTACTAGTCTCTGAAATCTCACACCCTACACCTCTCTGTAATGATTTTCCCATAAGTCCACCAACTATCAATTGTTGCTGATCATTTAGTACTGCCACATCTTCAGTAATTTCTGAGATACTAGTCTGTGAAACCTCACACCCCATGTCTCCCTGCGAAGATCCTGTTGTAGGTCGACCCACCGTCACTTGTTGCTGTACTGCTACATTTTCAGCGATTTCAAAGGCGCTAGTCTGTGAAATCTCACACCCCATGGTCTGTGAACAATTCCCAGCTCCAACATTACAGGCCTCCTCTTCAAATTCTGTGACCTGCATTTTGATATGTCCAATATTTTCTGAGACATGATAAAGCCAGGACAAGTTTTTCCATTGAGATCCAATTCCCAACACAATTGAGTCAATGATAAGTTCCACTCTGTAAGCCGCATCTACTACATGTATGCCAACTTCTCTCAATTCTTGATGTTCGAAGTCCTGCTGCCCAAGGAAAGATCTCAAGAATCCAAAATTTGATAGGATCACCGTAATGTGTTCCTTAACAAAGCCAATCGAACCAGACTTATGCTTCAGAAAACCCCTTTTTTGTTGCTCAACAAAAATTGAACCTGATTCATATTTCAGAAATTCCCTTAGCTTTATCAATAGAAAATCAAGAAAGCCGAGTCCATTAGTCTTGGGGAACTTAATAAGTGGAAGTTGGACATCGATCTCACTAATTAATTGCTTGGTTATCTCTATCAAACCAGAAAGCTGATCTCGCAACTCCATCACACCTTCTGTGAATTGAGTGGCATGAAATGAATGATAGAAAGATAGTACCTGCCTAGCCACTGATTCAGTAAGCATCAAGATGAGTATTTCATCCTCCATGACTTTCTCAAGGTCCACAAAGATGAGTTTCTTGGGCATATGTAGGATTGATGCAACAAGAGATTCAAGTGTTCCAACATCATCCTTCACTAAGAGAACCAAACTGCTATTGTTACAGTTGAGTAGATCCATTAAATATGCCTTTGCCTTGAAAACCAAAATGCTAGTAAGCCACTTTAGAAGCATACTCCTCACTCCATACCTTGAGAGTTTTCTTTCTTTGAAGGAGAGTGGTAGCAATCGCAGGTCTCTAGCTACTTCGCCTGATAGCATATAGACTTGTTTCCAGAATTCCATCTCATCTTCTGGTGGATCAGCAGATTTGTGATATAGGGATTTGGAGTTCAAGCAAAGAAACCCAACTTGCCCTCTTATGATTTTGTCGAGGATGGGCGCATCCTGGAAAAGTAATTGAGAAGTCCTTTCCCTGGTGAAGTCCTCATGGCTTAGGAGGTCAATGATAAGAATCTCTGCTCTGAGAAGACGAAGTAATGCAACCAATTTGAAATGCACCAGATCAGCAGTTCCACCTCCTTCTATGCTCAATGAGTCCAGGACCTCGAGAGATCCTGCCTGCCTAAACACCACTGCCATATCCGGTAAGATCGGTTCTACATCCTTATTGTGCCCATCTCGTGCTTCAATGAAAGATTTTATCAGGTCACTGAACTCAGAAAAGAAAGGATATTCCCTATCTATACCGAGAAGCTGATTAATAAACATGTCTACTGGGTAATTAATATCACCATGACGCCTGATGGTGCCCAGGAAACGGAGCATCGTGTCAAGGAATGAAGAGGAAACAGGATCCAGCTTCTGTTGCAGATTTGAAAAGGCAGTGGCCATTTCTTCTGCCATATTTTGATCCATTTTGCTCCCCCTGAGCCAGCACAAACAAGACAAATTTGCTGCTCGAATGGTTGGAGCTCCAACATGAATCCTCAGAGACTTCAGATAAGCGTTGCGAGTCCAAGCAATCGATACGCGGTCAAAGAAATTGGCCAGATAACTTAGCCTCTCCTGGAAAGCTTTTATTTGTGCAATCAGAGGCAGAGGGTCAAGCTGCTGCAAGTCAGCAGCTTTCTCTAACAGTGTCTGCAGATTCTTTTGAACAGATCTGAGAAAACTTTCCCAATGAAAATGATGATCCCAGGAAGGATGTTTTTGCTTCACCTCCAGGAAGTGTTTCATCCCCAAATAGTCACAGGATTCTTCAACTAATGGCTTCAAGAGCTCCATCTTTTCCAACAAGTTGGTAATTACAATGATCACCTTGGAAACCTTATCAAACTTTTTGCTAGCAATCAGAAAGTTCCTGGCTATCTCGTCCATTCCAGCTTCAATCTTGGGGAGATGTGCCAACTCAAACCAAATCCCATAGCTCAACAAGTCAACCATATTGGAAAACATTTTCAGGAATCCAAATTCCACCCGGAATTTTTTGATTTTATCCCTGAGAGTGCTCAACATGCTGCTGTCAGGTTGATCCAGAAGAACCGTGAGACTGAAGAACTTCCTTTTCTCAATCTGACTCTCTAGCTTACTCAATAGCTTCTCCACCTCCTCCAAAGCATCCGGTAACTTTCCAGGTGCATAAGAGCTACTAAAAGAAGAAGCAGACTGACCCATTTCACTAATTTTATCTGTCAGATATTACTAGTGGAAGCTTGAGCTAGGACAATGTATGATGAAGAAAAACTAAGCTGGGGAAGTTTGATGGAAACGGAATTGGGTGAGCTGATGGAAAGAAAGGCAGGCAACTCAACCGTAGAGCGGAAAGCAGCTCAAATGGAGGACATCTCTACATTAACTATCATTTTAATAAAAATCTATCATTTTAATAAATAAAAAAAGATTAAATACTAGCACTAGCAGTGTGTTGTAATTATTATTACTAGTATTTTTTCTTTATCGATGCGATGCCCGCTCAGAAAAGTTAAAGGTAAGCTGACGAAAGTTCACGAGAGGCTGCGGCACCAATACAATAATCAGATGGGCTGCCTCCACACATTCTCAACGTAGAAGTTCACTGCCACTTGAAATCCTTTTCCACATATTCCCTGAGTTTTTCTGCGAGTCTCGTATGCATGCCTCTTGAACTTTATATTGTTGGCATATTAATATCAAGTCCAATGAATTTTTTGGGTTCTACATATTTGCTTCGTGATTTTGCTCCTCTTTTAATTTTATAACTTACACTACCTCCTACCATCAATTAGTAAGACCTTACTCAAATCAATTAAAATTTGATAGGAAAAACAATTTACATGACTATTTTGATCCAATGAAATAGGGATGGCAATGGCGGTGGGTGCTCGTCCCGAGGGGAGAGTAATGGGACGAGGAGCGGGAGCGGAGCGGGGGTGGAGGCAGGAGATTATTAATATAAATAAATGTAATATATTATATAATCAAATAATAATAAACTTAGAATATTTGACAACTAAACATAACTTTTATCCCATTTGTGTCCAAACATGAACCCACTTGTTCTATTCAAAACTCCAATACCAACACAATTAGACAGTAAAGTCACCATTGCACGATTATTAGGCTTCACTCTTCCTCTCTACTTAGCATCAAAAAGCTCAAGACTTCACCATACCTAACAAAATTGGCCTATCCGATGATCAATGCAATCCAAGAAAACAACATGCTTCACTAACATTTTATTGAAAACCTTCCTTGCCTAGTTAAGAAGTCTAGAATTCTCATACCTAGAAGGCATAAAATTCCAGGACTCCAACTTCTTTACAAGCATCTCGCCAATCAAATTATGAAACAAAAGATGTTAGGACATTAATTTGCAGATATCAAATTCCTAGTTGATATTTGGTACAGGCATGTTATGCGTTCTATGAATATTCTCAAGTGTGTTATTTATACAATCTAATTAAGGCTCTTAATTGTCTTAGTGTTTTATTTCAATACTTTTTTTGTTTCTTTTTCATTTTTCACTTTCTTCAACTACATATTTTATTTTGTTTTTTAAATTTAACTTTGATCTATTAAATAAAAACTTCCAGAAAAAAATCAAATTATCATCCATGGCCACCTGCGAGAGCAGCAGGGAGGGGTGGGGGCGGAGAAAGTTTTTTGGCAATGGGAGGGATTCAGGGCGGGGCCTGAGGGAGGGATCCCCTGCCCCAAACCCACCCCGTTGCCATCCTATGATGGAGAAAACCAGTTTCCCAACAGGCCCAGTTTTCCCCTACGTGCTTGGACACCCTTCGATATCTAGGAAAACATCAGAACAACAAAGGAAGAAAGCCGTAACCCCTAAACAAATTGAAGAGAACCAGTACAGCACAATTTACCAATGGACCAAAGTGAACCTTTAGCCAGCTGATGGCAGCTTAAGAAGCCAACGAAAATTTCCATTTGAGCTCCACAATGCTATAAAAGATGCAGATTGACTTTTGCTGTCAACGAGTATATCATATGAAAGACTGAAACTACGATTCTTTTGAATTATGAATTTACACTACACATGAGTAAAGTGTTCTATCCAACGATTGGCAAGAATGGGACAAAGCTTTTCATATTTGCAACTACAATAGGAACTTCAAAAAAAATCTTCCCATGCATGTAAGACAGAGGACGCTAGAGATCTAATGTATTTGTAGCATAGAAGTATAAAGAATCAAGACTTGAAGCATTTCATTTCCTTCAGCTTCAAGATCACAGTGGAAACTTCAAATAACATTCTAAAACCTTCGAAGCATTTCATGGAAGTTATGTGAGTCAGACATTATCTGGCCAGAACTCCCTGTAGAAAGCTCGCTCAAATTCCTTCTCTTTTAAGCGTTTCTCCAATTCTTGCAATTTCTTCATCTTCTTTGTCATACGCTTAGTCGTCCTTTTAAGTGGTGGCTGAAAAACAAGCAGTCGCATCATCAGTAGTTATCGGGTACAAGTATCAGTAACTTAAGGTATATAATACCTCAACAATCAAAAAGCAACATTAAGTGCAAGGATTCAACATTGACTTTTTGTCAGTTAGATCGAACAAGGTAACTTAGCTACCTGTGACCCAAAAACAAAAATACTAAGTTACCATTTCAATAAAGTTCCGCCCTGACTCAGACTGTAAACTAGGATAATTCAAGAGGGTCTCAAGTATTAATCTTAAAATTTTTTTAGAAAAGACACAGTTGTAACAGTTAAGCTCATATAAATTATGTCTTGAAATTTAAAAATAGTAATATGGTAATCAACACTGCAACCCATGAATACAAATATGGGACCTAAGACAAAGATAACACAGTGAGAAGAGTTGTTATAACTACAAGTTTATAATGAGCTTATACTTTGGAAAATAGGGCATTATACATTTAGCGAAGGTTAGCTCTATTTTGTACATGCTCCACTGAACATCCAAAGGTGCTAAAGCAAACACTTTTTTTCTTTTTCGAATGAGCTCAAAATGTTGAACTTGTTCAAAAATAATCTCAACCATGAAGGTGATATACTGCTATTACAATTCCTTGACACTGGTGCAGAGTCCACTAGATGTGGTAAGAAAGGCCAAAGAGATCCCCATGAAGTTCATTTATAATATGCAGATTGCTCCATTGTTTTCCACTCATAGAGTATCTCAGACATAAACCATCACAACAGGTTGTCCAAACAATAGAAAGTCTTTTCTGCATTTCAATTTGAATAGGAAAAACAAGTCATGAGAGCAAGATGATAATCCCGTGCACTTAAATGGTGCTTGATAAAGCTATTGAATGTGATATTATACAACATAAAACACACCCCCCCCTGGTGATTGTCCAAATGGCTCAATTAGAACCAAAAAATGAACTCCGAATTCCTTTCCCCAGGCCATATAGCCCAAACAAATAAAAACCTTAATTTGTTTCTTAAACCTTCTGAATATTAAGGCATGGGCATGCTCCTCTTCCATTTCAGATTTTTTGAATGGGAAACTATTGATGAACATCGAAGCAAAAACACACCATAGTTAGTCATACTTTTATCTTGTATCACCCAAAGATACCTGTTTAAGTAGCTATTTTTCGTCTTCTTCAAACTAAATAAACAGGAAAGTATAAAATATCCATCACTTTGAGAATGATGTATCTATGTAAAAGAACTAGAAAGAGGTTTGCAATAGCAAGGGCCAAGTGAAGCAGAAGCCCAATCCTGACAAATTTGGAAGCCTTTAACAAATTGAGCATCATGTAGTGACAAGGCCTTTTTTAGTTGGACATGCAAATAAGTTGGTTGCTTGACAGGTTGATTGCACAATCCACTCAAAAAAGGGATTCAAAAGCTTTTATTTGTTGAAATGTCTATGTAATTGTGAAACGCACTTAAATTTAATTTGTTGAAGGCAAGCAGTTCAGAACACTATTAACTATCTAGAAGTATAACTATTTAGTGGATTTTGGGCTCATTTGGTAGAGCACTATAACTTGACCATGGAACTATCTCAGCCTCAGCCATAGATTGGAATTGGATTCGCTTTGATTACCAATCACCACAAGATATCTGAAGCAATGGGCTCAATGACAAGGCCACTAATATGGTGGCTGGGACTCCTTAGTGAGCCTCCAGTATTAGGAGGAGAATCCAGCTATAGTGCTGCCCTTGTATGAATGTTGCAGCCTACATTCTTGAAAACACTAAATAAATCATGACTAGGTTACTAACCTTGACAGAAAAATATATTAAAAGAGAAAAGCCTCCTGATTTTTCATCCCTAATAACAAAATGCAGGAATGAATGACTGACAGGGAATTATTTCAAATTGACTACTAAAGACCTTCCCAAAGGCAATAAATTTTTACCTTATCATTCTCATTATCATCAGAATGCTTGTCAACACATTTTGACTTCTCTTTTGCCTTTTTAACTTTATCTGCTCCCAATCCTCGCTTATTCTTCTTCACATAAGCCTCTACAGGTTCCAGCCTGCCCTGTTTAACATCGGGAACTGATCAATAATCCAATTAAAAAGAGAAACAAGACAAATTCTAATAGTAGAAGAATAGCAAGTGAAAGAAATAAAAAAGATGGTGTGAACATGTAAAGCTAATGGACAGATACAAGGTTCGTGCAATTGTTGACCCTAGTTAAACAAGCTGAGATGCAGAATGTTTATTTTCTTGAATATTTTTTTCCTATTTTCATTTGGTTCTACAGTTGTAGTGGCAGAACTTGGAAGAAAAGGAAGGAAGATGGAGAGCCCCGGGGAATGTTCTGAAGCAGCCAGTAAATATATTGTAATTCAATATGATCAAATTAACTGTCTCACCAGAAAGTAGACTAAAACCTAATTTCCTTTCCACCAGATATAACAAGTAATGAAAATTTAAGATTGGTGCCTAAACGTAGAGGAAATTCAAACATCATAGCAAAGAATTTTGCTGCTGGGGTGAATAGGATCACGGCACAATACATAACAAGTAACAAAGCAGTAATAAATTGCAATTTTCAATAACCATTTTTGGATATATAAACATCCCAAAATCTTAAGGATTTTCGCAAAAAATAACATACTAATGCCCGGGCCAGACAAATAAAATAGCTAACGCACAAAATAAAGACAAAGCCTTGTTATAGAGAGTAGAACCTGTTCAGAAATTCCCAGGCCTGTGCCTTCTTTCCAACCATGCTTCTTCAATAGCTGCCAATTTTCCCCAAAAAAAAAAAAATTACTTCCTTGATAAAAATACACTGAACTGAAAAACCCAACACAAACAAATTTGAAATATTTCAATTTCAAATAAACAGAAATCAACAGTTACCAACCTTCAATTTGGCGAAAATTCAACAGAAAAATACTCAAAATACAACTGATTAAAGAAAATAAAAAGGCCCAGAAGGTAAACCTGAAACCCGATATTTGAGGAGTTAATTGGTATTGAAGATGAAGTCGAAGGCTCCATATTCAAAGAATTGTTAATCCTGCTGCTTATGCCGTCATTCATACCCAAACCGACAGCCCCACCACATTCTTCCATTCCGAAATGCGAATCACCGAACTCTATCTTTCCCTGAGATATTCTCCTGTTTACGCTCGGATTAGGGTTTCACCAATTTGAGGGAAAAGAAGAGAAAGAATTGGCGGTGAAAGCTGCTATTTTTTGATACCCGATGATTTTATGTCCCACCGTTATATTTATCATTGAATGAATTTATACATTAGGCATCTTCTAAAGTTTATTACATTTGCCTTCCCTGTGTTTTGGTTGAACTACGAGTAGGCTTATCATATTTTAAGAATATTGCAAAAATGTCCTTTTGAAATTCTCTAACTCGTGTTGTGTTGTGAAAGAAATGATTAACATACACACTTTATTTGACTTGATATTGCAATACTTATATTTATTAGGAAAATTTCCAATTTTAGTGTTCAATGTTAAGCAGATGTGCAGTAGTTTTGGTGCTTAAAGTTTTAACAAAAATAAATCTGACCTCTAATATTTAGTGTTTGCGTAATTTTAGTACCTAAAGTCTTAATTAGTGTAAATGTTGTCCCCAATGTATCTAATCTAAAGCAGATTTAGGACAATTAAAAAAAAATTTCTAATTACTAACAAAATTTAGTCATGTATAATAATAAAGAAGAAAAATAGTGACAAATTTAAATAATAAAATTAAGGACTAATAATTTTCTTGCTAGCATGTGAGTAACAAATTACCTAATAAAAAAAAAAAGAAATTTGTTAAACAACGGCTGTGTTTGGATTCCCCGTTTTTGGAGGTGTTTTTCAAAAATTTCACTGTAGCAGTTTTTGAAAAACAACTATTGTCGTTTGGATTGCTGTTTTTGAAAAACACATGCGTTTGGATTAAACAGTTTTGAAAAACACCTACACAATAAATCTGTGTACGGTACAATCATGCAATTGGCCAATAACTTCAGGTCATTGCAAATGTGATACAGCTTAAATAAGTGAATTTTCCCAATGTGTACGGAGGTAGCACACTGGCACCGTAACCCCTGTCAATAATGTTTAGAACTTATCTCAAAAACGGCTTTTTGGTACAAGATCATTCACAAACGCATGATGAGCATTCGATGAACTGAATATTCGGGTTTATTTAATAAGTACAGATGTGCAAATATAAGATAAAAATCCAAATCCGTGGTCGACATAACACAATAAGTGTTCCCAAATTCCAAATGTTAATTGAAATCACAAGTTCACTCGAAAAAGACTAATAAACTTGTGTCTTGTTGGATCTATCGGTCCAAGACCTTACAGTGGAGGTTAGTTATGCGCATTCCAATACATGTGAGCCGTCATTGCCCACCGATCTTCGTTCCAGTTGTCTATGCCCTGCTGCTACATATCGATGGGTTGACCCGACTCATGTTGCTCTCCTGCTATCTGTGTATCTGCAAAGGCTCCGAGGGCAGCTTTTTCGTTGAAATACTCATCCGCTAGGGAATAAGCACGCATAAAATTGTGCAAAGTACAACATGCAAGTACAATATTATTTTGAGTTACTATTAGGTTGTTCTGCATTGCACCTTTGAGTATTGAAAAATGCTTCTTAAGAACCCCATATGTTCGCTCAATAATATTTCTAACCAATGCATGCCGCCTGTTGAACAGCGTTTTAGCTGTCCGCTCATGATTCGTGCCCCGTGTATCCCTAAACGGTGCCATAAACCCCGGCATATTAGTATAAGCAGCATCTACCACATAATATTTTCCTGTCAATGATGTCATATAATGGATGTCAAGGTATTAATTATAAATAAAGAAAGATAGGAGCAGCAATTTTTCAAGTAATCTTGGGGACCTTTTTGATAATGCCATAACTATTATTAAGTTCTTTCTTATCAAGCATCTTGAAATATAACAAGTGAGCTACATACCCTGCGGTGGCATAGGAAAACTCGAATTCGGATCTTACAAGGTTTCTTGGAGAATTCGAGCATCATGAGTACTACCCTCCCAACCGACCCAAATTTAGACAAATCGCATATCATGATCGCAGGCAGCAAGCACATTCTGTGATAAGTCGCCATGCCGATTTCTGAATCTCTCTCTTATCTCTACTCTGCACCATACGGAGACGTGGGTCCCATTAATGGCTTCAACACAATCCTATATGAGTTCGATATTTTTAAAATCATTTTAAATCGTTAAAGAAAGCAGAAAAGTAGGAGTGTATTTCATTGTTACATACCCGGAACCACGGCATGAGCAATGCATTGTTCAAAATCCCATCAAAATTTGCTAGCCTAACTAGATCACGACCGACCCGAACCAAGGCTCGTAAGACACGACGAACATGTCGATCAATTGTATCTGTTGAATGCTGGAACCGCTCGGTTAGAACCCGGTGTCGGTCATCATGGTTCAGGCATATTAGAGTTAAAACAACATATTCATGAACCCCACCCTATGAGAAGGATATGCATGCCAGTAACCACGCTGAACCAATAAATCACACAACAACAGGAATTGGGGAACATCCAAGTGCATGTTCTCAATAATTCTGTCTTCATGTCCGTTTATCAACTCAAGCACATAGTCCCTCCCCGAGAGCGCACTATCTCGGACTCTTTTTCTTCTGGGGACACGATTAAAGTGTGGGTCAAAGAACATGACACCTAAGAGTACAACTGCCATAAGGATATTATTGAGATCAATATCGTCCGTCTCGTCGTCCAGGTGTCCGCCCTGAATGTGTCCCTGGTTATCCATCCCGCTGCTACCACTTTCAAGTATGCAATTGGCCAAGCGACACCCTACACATTTAGGATCCAAAAGGTTAAAAGTAGAAGTCAACACAACTCCTAGAAAATGCAGACCTTAGTCACATAAAGTTAACAAACTTGCCCCTAATGAACAAAAAAAAATAATGAAGAGAAGCTGAGCAAAATAACAAGTTCACAAGTTTCCAAGCTCGTATATAATGTATTATTGAACTTAAATGCTACTATTTCTTATAGGTATGCAACAAACGGTATGATAGTTGTGCGATGAAGGCTTAGAACTAGGTCCGACTGAAGAATTAGAATTGCCGCTCTTAGGATGAACAAAACAAGTGCTAATAATTCAAATCCATCCCGCAGACTATTTTAACTATCCTGTTTACACAACTTCAACAGCAGCACATGCACATAAGAAAATAAATAAGCAGCGAATTTAGCTAAAGTTAAAGCCGCGATGCTATTTAGAATGGAATTATTAAATATCAGAAAAAATAATAAACTCATTCGGGGTACAAACTTAAATCTGCCGCAAAATTTTCAAGTTCAAACTACATCTATCAACAATAAAAGTTCAATAAAAATGGACATTCGGGGGCATAAAGATAACAAAGCAGGCTGCCAAGACCGGAACTCGGATGTTATGAGACTTTATACGGGGGGAAAGAACCATCGATGTCTCACAAATGCAAAACGGTCAGCGTCTGTCTTCCAAATGATACACTCCTCTTTGGACCAGATGAGATCGGCCATCTTCAGGTGCACATTTATATCCAGATGAAGAGCGCAGAGGTTGACCATGACAGCTTTTAGCTCCTCATCGGCATCTATAGGAGGATTTTTACTCTTCGACGGTGATGAGACTGAACCACTCACGCTGGTGCTCTTTTTACAGCTCAAATGTGTCTTAATGCTGTCTAGGGCACGGACGTACTGCTGAAATTGGGGGAGAGGATAGTGAGAAGAAGGAATCAGTCGACATGTCACCCGATTTGCGCTTTCCTTTGCCCTTCTTCACTTTCTCTTTCCCTTTCCGAGTCGTCGGCTCCGGGGGAACTTCTTCCTCGGATGAATCGACGTCCACAATCCCCTTTCCCCGCCCACGCCTAGCAGCATTCTTTATTTCCAACTCGTCAACCAAGTTGGGGGGTGATACTCCATACCCAGCGTTGAAATCCCTAGTCGCGCCTTGATTCATGAAAACTTCTTCGAGCAAATGGAAGATGAGGCATGAGCGATCGTAAAATCTGGCGTACCCCTTGTTCACCTTGAAAACAAAACAGAAGTAGTTAGATTCATGCAAGGCTGTAACAAAAACTTAAAAAATGCAGACTGGGTTACAACATACACAAATATTCGGGGGATATACAATCATTTCAAAGAGAGAAGAGAAAATCATTTGACTGGGGGGAGGGGATGGAATGATTTTGAATGGCAATAAAGTAAGAAAAACGCTAGTAAGCAGATCTGAACTAGCTGGCTCCACCGTTCATCGTCCATCATGAAGGTGAAGTTGGTTGAGTCCCAATCCATACCAATGCCCCGCTTCTTGAATGAAATGTAAAGTCTAGTCAGGCTCTGAAGGGCATAGTACTTCCCTCGAATAGTGTTGCGGGGAAATGGAGTACCGAACGTCTCATTGAGCATCCTATTAACCTCAGGGATGACATGACTCCCGATGTTATGAGACGATATTTCTCCATTCCTATGCATATGCAGGAGATGTTCGGCAAAGGAAATTTTATGTTCTGTCGTGAAAGTGTTACGTTGTGGATACTTCCCTTTAGGTCGACTCATCTTACTTTTCTTTAGGAGACAGAAACCAGAAAAAATGGACGAACAGGGTCAAAAAACCACTAAAGTCTGACCTGTATCAGTCGAAAGGCTGCCTAGTACAAAGGCCCATCAATTCTAATTAACCTTGAAGTAGTTGGTGATGCAAAGTTGCAAATCGTTTTCTCCCGGGCCCGACAACGAAGAACAATTGCTAAATCCCCTACTCCTTCGCAAAGCTGTGAAGTATATGTAAAAAATACAATCCTAAAGTTCATTAAATTGACATTTTGCACAAGAATTAGACCAACAACAAGTTCTCCTTACCCTTTCAAGCATGCCGAGTCACAGGGGGCATGTAGCTCCAAACGGCCCGTTCAAAGGACTAGACAATCGCTGTAGCCGCAGCACTTACATTAAATGGTACTACATAAGATTCCCAAACTTTAAAAAATTACTCAACAACCAAGACACAGAAATACGACGACAAGATGGAACAAATAAACCAGTTCCCCTGTATATAATCTCTTAAAAAATACAGAAAAAAGACAGCAATAACAGTTTTATGAGCTGGTCTGATTAAACCAATTTCCAAGCTTCATAATACCTCAAAAAGTCGTTTATACTGTAGCAAAATAAGAAAAGGGGAACCAGTAAAAGCTGAAAAATCAGTGGAACAACCATGTACAATCTTATTTCTCCAACAACAAGCAATAAACAAAGATAACGCACAACGATTGCTTAAACTAGGCTACAGAGGTTAAAAGGAAAGCATGAGCAGAGGAGTACAAATATTCACTAATACAGGGCAAAACAAGCATCCCACGCATAAGCAACATCAAAGCGAAGACGTAGCAAGCACATAAACATAGACAAATGATGACATATTGAAGATTCGGAGGGCAGATCAACAAGTACTTGAACAGCCAGCAATTAAAATCGAAATTGGTCGAGCATTTAATAAGAACATGGTTCAATTTTCCTCCAACACAGCATTTCAACCATAACAACCTCTGGTGATAAAAAGTACTACTACATGCAATTAGCTAACTGTTTGGTCGTAATTTTGGGAAGAAGACACCATCGGTCAGAAGGAAATTAGGCGGCATTAAAGATACAATATTAAATAAGGTAACCAACAAAGACAATATTGCAAAAACCAAGTACAAATAAGATAGGAGCATCCAAATCCAATGAAGCCTGCTGTTATGCAATTGGCCAATTTCACAAAGACAAATTCTAGCACTGATGAGGGTCAATTATGCTTATTTTTAGAAGTCATCTATCATTGTTCTACTTCTGCAACTCGTCAATGTGCAACTCACACAATCATCAGCACCGCCCAATCACAAATCAAAGAAGCAGCAAAAAAGTTCAATTACGGTTGCTATTCATAACCAATTTCTAGAACCAGTATAGGAATTCAAAATCAGTGAATCAAATTGAAGACGCATATCAAGCACAATATTACCCAGTTTCATCCCTGCTATTTTTAAATCGACGGAAACAGAGTAAATGCATAGATGCAGTTCAATTTAGCCGATTGGAAATCATGTTACTGTAGCCCTAATGTGTGCGGAAATCCCCAAACTCAACAAACTGACTAACCTGGAAGCAGAATCAAGGGATGAAGTACCGACCAAAATCGTGGAAGCAGCAGCTCACCGTTTCAGCAATAATCTACACTGCCCACTCTAGCTTCCGAACCGAGCCTTTGATTGAGTTGCCGGCTCGGCAACAATGTTCAGCTCTACAGTGTCTAATATGTTTTGCAGCTCTGCGGTGTAGCAACTCTGGTACAGTGCCTCGACTTCAAGTTGGAAGAGTCCGCAAATTAGTCCCTCCAGTGATGTGCTCCCAGTATGGCAGAAACAGATTCAAGTTTGTTAAAAGTTAGCAGTCGGCAACTTTAAGAAATTGGGAGGAAGGAGATTTGCAACTTCCTTAACTGCATTCTTAGCTCAGCTGTACGAAGAAATGAGACAAAGTCGAATAGTGTTAACAGAAAGAAAAACAAGTTTTACTCTTCTTACCCCAAAACGGTGCCGTTGCCAACACTGCCCACTGTAGTCTTTTGAAATTAGATAGTTGACTACTTTTTGTATTTTGACTACAAAAACTGTTTTATGCTAAAACACCCGATCCAAACACAACCTACATCATTGGAACTAGGCGGGGCATCTAGTTCATCGATTCATAATTTATTCACTCTCTATCCATACTGATACCAAAAAAAAAAAAAAACTAGCATTAGATTTTTGTATATAATTTAACATATTTCTTTTTTTCCTCTTTGTTTTCTTGTTAAGTGGATTATTGCCATCAAGTGAGTTATTTCATTCTTTTAAGTTCATCATTGTTTTCCTTTCTTTATGAAAATTTAATTTAACAAATATGCGACTAAAACGTGATTAGATCTATTAAAAATTATTCTAAATTCATCAAGTGTCTTAAATTTGCTTTAAATTAGAAATATTAGGGACTAGATTCGCTTTTCAACATAAGTAGATAAAGAACGAAGGGCTGTGGTGACCTGGAGGTTTTCGTCGTCCTCTCACGTGCCGCTCATGTGATTGGTGACCCCCTCATCCTTTCCGCGCGTCGCGCGGGATCCTCTCCCTTTTGTTTTTCCAACCCTAAGCCACCGCCGCCCCTCCTTTCCTCGGCCTTTTCTTTTTCCTAATTTCTAACCTTAAGACAGAGCCGTATCTTATCTCCCGTCTCTTCCTTCTTTCCCCTTTCCTCTCCCTTGCCCTATCTCTATCCCTCCATTACTCCCTTTCCTCCTTCCCTTACTGTATCATCAGAAGATTTTAGAAACCTTTCTCTTCAGCATCATTCCCATTTGCAGATGCCATTTCGGCTTTCCTCTCATCAAGAATTCGTTGCATAACTCTGATTTGTTTTTCCTTCTGTGCTAGTTTTCCAGCAGTTTCTCCTCAGAGTTTCTCATTCCTCTTTTGCTTGTAGTGGTCATCTGTTCGCTTGGCAAGTTCTGGCTTTTTTCTATTGGCAGATGCTCCAGTTCGATATTAAATAGGCTTAGTTCCATCATTTTCATTAGCAACTCCATATTGAACTTAGAACTTGCCAAATCAGTATTTTCTCTAAAAATGTATTTTTTCCATGCTTTCTTTTAAAACAAAGATGACCAGTGGGATGCTGCTCGTGGATTTCTCATTATCTGATCTCATCAATTTTTTGGGTTTTCTTTTATAGTGGTATGGCCAAACCTCTTTGGGTTTTTTTCCTCCTTTCTTATCTTATCTTTTTCTCCTTTACTCTTTTAGTATTTTTATCAATTTCATGCGCAGGTGCTGCAATTGGACATTTCTTTGGTTCTTTTCCCTTACACGTTTGTCTCATCAATTTATTGGAAATGGTTCAGGTTGTTATGGGATAATGTAATGAGTTTATGCTTCTTTAGATTGAGACTGATTTACGGATGGTGATTTATAATATGATTGTGATTTGTGTGTGAAATGTGCAGGTTAAGTAGGGAAAATGTAAGAAGAATCAGCAGCGATGACGGTGCCTTTGCTTTCGAAGAAGACAGTGAAGAAAAGGGTCAAGAAGTTCAAGCAACCCCAGACAGAGTGCAAAATTGTAACCTTTGTCTATACTGCTTACAGCAAATGACATTCTTAAACCTACTAATGTCTCTGCCGGATTCACCTTATCTGACAGCAACTCAAACACCCGTGTCCAACTTGCTAAGAAAAGCGGAAAAGGGGAATACAGGAAGTGTCATGAGTCTTCCCAAGCATAGTAGGAAGGTGAGCCTCTATCTTTGTATCATGAAAATAAACGGTAGTATGCTAAGGTGTTCTCTCAAATATTTAATCAATTAGAAAGCTAGGAACCTTTAACTTTGAAGGTAAAAAGGGCAGGGAAGTGAGCACTAATAAAAAAAAAAAAGGAAAGCCTGCCAGTCTATATTTTTACAATGAAAGAGAAATCCATGACCCGTATCAGTTTTCCTATCCCTCGCTATCCTTTTTTTTCCTTTTTTTGTCAATTTAATCTATATCTCAAGAAAGACATGGAAAATTCAGTGCATGCTTCTGAATATTGATCAGCTCTCTGTGTTCGTAGAAAATTCAAACCCGTTTGTCTAACCTCCTTTCCTTGCTTAAGCAGGTACTCATCATGAATTGAAGTCGAAACAGCAAATGGAAGAACAATTACAAAAAAAGGAAAACCAAAAGTACCTTTCTGATCAGTATGCATTGTTATTCTTTATGTGCATGTGTAATTGTACAGGACTCATAAAAAGCTAGAGACACCAAAAGCTGTTACACCTAGATGTTACTAAGGTGAACTAGGATAAATTTTCCTTCTCAGTGTCATCATGCTGGTTGTTTTAGCTTTTGATCAAATGGAAGAACAATTACAAAAAAAGGAAAACCAAAAGTACTGTAATGTTTGCGGTATGTAATTTTGATTTCTGATCAGTATGCATTGTCATAGGGGAATGATTCTTTATGTGTATATTTATTGGTTATGTGTAATTGTCTCTATTACTACAGGACTCAAGCAGACATAAAAAGCTAGAGACACCAAAAGCTGTTACACCTAGAGCTGTTACTAAGGTAATTAAACAATGAACTAGGATAAATTTTCCTTCTCAGTGTCATCATGCTGGTTGTTTTAGCTTTTGATCTTTTGTGGAGTGTCAGTCATGTCTCACCCAACAAGAAGTAGGATTTTTGCCTATTTTTGATGAATGGGGTGTACTAGACAGACAATAATTGTGCTCACGAAATTCTCTTACCTTGAAATGGTGTTACTCTTGTTCATATCATTTAGGATTAAGTTGTGATTACTAATAGATTAATGCAATGAAACAGAGCAATTGGTTAACCTGAGCAAGGTAAAATAGAAACAAGGAGAAATTTAACTGTATGGGATGAAGTTTGTTTCTGTACACTACAAGATGCCTTGTGATTACGATCACATATAATTTTATGTTATGTGTGCTGACATTTGTGATTGGAATTTCACGATAGGGAACAAAGGGACAAGTTCATACAAATTCATCTAATATAGGTGATCTGTTTTCAGAAGGATCTCTGAATCCTTATGCAGATGATCCCTATGCATTTGATTAGAGGTATCCCCGTTTCATGTTAGTTCTATTTGAATTGCAGTACTTTAATTAATGTGCAGTTGACCTTTCCTGCATTGGGTTAATAGTTCATGTACTCAGGTGCAAGATTTACTCCATAAACTAGACAATTATTTTTAATTTTTTTGCTACTGGAAATGGAATGGGACAGCTTTTGATTGTTAAACATTTTTCTTTTTATTAAGTATGAAGTGTTTGGGTCGACCGTGAAGAAGCCAGTGCAAAAAAAAAAAAGGATTTGTCTACAAAAAAGGTTGCTTCTACCCACTGATTATTCTATAAGATTTATTGCATGCATTGTTTTCTATGTCCTGAGCTACATTAGACGAGGAAACTTTTTTAAACGTTTAGCTTGTTCGATATTGATCAGGTATAATGCTATGAGATCATTTTGGTAAATCTGCAGTCTGGCATGACTACTGAATGTTCAGTTGTTCTTGATACTGCTAAGGAGCTGTTTCTCTTAGTTAAGTTGTTTGTAGTATCAAATCACTGCTGCATCTGGATTTTGGCAGGAACTGTATCATGCAATAGAAGGCTTTGCAAATGGAGGATGAAACTTTTTAATTCTAGACATTTTAGCACACGAAAAATGTACATTGCAACTGTAATAATGTTCCTTCATTGATAAACAAGAATTAAACGTTTGCATGTGTCTGAAATGTGAAATTGCCTGTTTTCGTGGCTCCAAAACTCTTTTCTGGAAGTTTGATTGCTACAATAACACAGAGCTCTTGTTAAAGATGTATGGCCAATATTGCATTCCCCTCTGCATCTTGATTTTTTGTGAAAAGAAATTATGTTTCTTGATTTTTCGTCACTTTTGTTTGTGCCTCCAATCTTTTACCCCAACGGTGTCGTGCCACGTGAGAAAACTAAAATCAATTGCGGGTGTCTTGTCAACATATAAGACTATTTGTATACCTTGCTTGAGGTCAGGGAATGTATAATTTCCCTAGGTGCATCGTGGATTTGTTATTAGTTATTAGCTTTTAAAAACCCTATATATTCCTTGGTTTCCTTTTTTTTGGTGGTTAATGTTATTTTTGTTATAGAGCATGGATCCGGCTCACTTTTCATGATGATATTGGGTGTGTAAATGTTATTGCATTAGGTGTCGAAGCTGAGAAGCTGATTTGTGTTAGCGCGCTTGACATGTTTGAGGCTGCTGATGATGAGGTTATGTGTTGCTCTATTCTCATGCATAGATACCTGAACTTGGAGATTGTTCAACTATGTAGCCAGGTCATTTGGATTTGTCATTAATGAACTTTCTTTTATGCAATTTCAATGGTCTGATTTGTCTACATGGATTCTTGAATTGCCACTTTATTTCGATTCAACCTTTTTGCAGACCTTTAAGGTGTACCATCGTGTGGCTTGTCGAATTGAACTGACCAGGCTCCTATGCTATTTTAAGCGTTCATCCGATATGATCAACAAAGTGACGTGCACTAAATACGCTGTTGTTGCTTGCTACCCAGTTTAGAGAGGTTGTTTTTGGATGCTTATTTCTTGTGCTATCTTGTCAGCTCGTGAACTTCTTTGAGCTTGTAGTGGCGTCGGTATTAGTTTTGAGGCTTATATGCTATTGATACTAATAGCATTTAGTGGTTCTATTCTTTTTAAAAAATTTTCTTTGGGATGCTCTGTTATGCTGCCAGCTCAGAGCCTTTCTTCTTGGGCTGAGTTCTTAGGCAGCAGTAGTATTTGGAATAGTGATATGTAGACTATAGACCACATGTTTGTTACTTAGACGATTCATTCACTAGATAATTACTATACTTTGTTTTGTTTCTGTGTATCTAAAACCTAGATCTTTGTATAGTTCTTTAGCCTTTGGAGTTTTAAGCAACAAACATTCCTTCTGTCCTAGCTGTTACTTTTGTTATTCCAACTTACTACATCTAATAAAGTCAATGTCCTTTTTATTTTCAAAATTATATACCTGCTACATATGTTTTATGGGCATCCATAATAAATTATCACCGCGCAGGGCGCGGTTCATGCCTCCTAGTCAACATAAGTAGATAACGTGCGAAGAGCTGTGATGACCTGGAGGTTTTCGTCGTCCTCTCACGTGCCGCGCGTGTGGATTAGCGGCATTGTGTTGTTCGCGCATGGCGCGATGGGTTCAACTCCGTTGGCCTCTTCTCTTTCTTCTGGCAGTAACCCATGTGCCTCCTGCTGCGTCGTCTGCCGCATTGATAGACTTGTTTCTCTATCCGGCAGTATCCAATGCCTCTTCTTTCGCCTAACTTCTCTCTCTCCTTCTTCTGGACGATGTTGCTCTGTTTCTCTTCTTACCACGCAAGGAGCGTTGATCCTCGGTCTCTCGCGGTCTCTGGGTTGCAGTGGTAGCCGTTTGGTTCTCCTCCTTTTCCTCCGTTGTAGGTTTTCTTTTTCTCTTCTTCTTACTTCCGGGTAAGTGCATGATTCACTGTGAGATTCCTCTGTGAGTTGTAACCTAAAACTGATATTTTTGCTTTTTGTTCTTTGATTCCCATTTCGAGCTGCGTAGCGGTCATGCATCCTCTGTCTCTCGCTTTCTTTTGTGTTGCAGTAGTCCAGATCAGCTGCCGTCCGTTCGCGGCTCCTCCTCCTCCTCCTCCTCCATTGTACCTTTTCTACCTCTTCCTTTCCGGTGAGGTGTGCTCCTCCTCCTCCATTGTACCTTTTCTACTTCTCAACATAAAATTCCTTTCCGGTGAGCTTTCTACTTCTTCATAGCCAGGAGTTCGGCCATGTCTTTCTACACACAACAAAAAAATTGTTCGAACTAGGGTTAGCTCTGCCGTTTCTTCTATTCTCTCCTTTCTTTTCTTTATTTCATTCTTTTTGTCTCTCTTTCTTGAACAGAAGATGGTTTTCTTCTCCTCGGCCGCCACTCCTCAAATCCCTCAAACGCAGAACTACCGACAATAACCACCATTGTCCCTAATATAGGATTCCCTCATTCGCCTCCCTCCACTTTTTTTACCGTTTCTTCTTCTATTTTTTTCCCTTTTTCCTTTTTTCGCTTTTGCATCCGTTCACTCCTCCTCCTCCTCCACCGCCACACCGTCTCCCTCTCCTTTATCGGCTCCTTCTATTCTACACCTTGCATTATGGGTTTCCCTTCTCCCACCAGCCCTAGGATTTCCCTTCCGCCTCCCTCCATTTCAACTTCATTCTCGCCGGATCCCCTCTCAGCCATTGGAAGGGCTTTCAAAATCCGCCGCAAGCTCGTCGCCATCATCGGCGTCTCTCACTGCATGTGTAGGGTATATAATTCAAACTTGGTCGGCATTATTTGAAGTATTTGCTTCTGTGAAATGTTGAAGAAAAAGTTAAAGATATGTTGACTACAACTCGTTTCAGATTATATCTAATTGGATTTTTTTATTTGTTATTTGTAATATACTAAAAATTAATTGCTTTTATAAATATTGTTTCCTGATTATTTTGTCATGCCTTGAGTAGATTGAGGCAATTTTCAGCAACAACAAGATGTACAATGCGGAGATGGCTACTGTGATGGCGAGTCGAAGTTCAAATTATTGCTTGTAAGATTTTTTCTCCAAATATATTTTTTATCTGGTTTTCTTTTAATTTGCAGAATTAGTTAACATTTTCCCAATGTAGATCTACAAGCTCATTACTTATTTCTTTTTTCTTTTTCTAATTTCTGTCATCATAAGAAAAGGATTATTATAACAATGACAGACAAACCGTCCTTGCTTAGAGGAAACAGTGAAAGGAAACAGTTAAAGCAAAAAAAAAAGGAGAAAAGGTTGAAAAAACTATACATTATTTTACTCTATGCTGACTTATGATGTACTCCCTGCGCCTAAGTGTATCAACATGAATTGATATAGTTGATGAGCATGTTCTGTTATTCAATCAAAGCAGCTTCTAAATGTGATTGGATATACCTTTCCAGCAAAATGAAGTTCTTTCATGTCAAGAATTGAATGAGAATGAAACAAGCAGACCTTGATAATTGTCTACTACATGAGGGT
The DNA here is from genome assembly GCF_003713205.1 of Coffea eugenioides. Classification (NCBI taxonomy): domain Eukaryota; kingdom Viridiplantae; phylum Streptophyta; class Magnoliopsida; order Gentianales; family Rubiaceae; genus Coffea; species Coffea eugenioides. Next base: position 466,077 of record NC_040045.1, read on the forward strand.
TTATATGTGTATATGTGTAGGTATGTGTTTGAATGTCATTGGAAACCTGGAGCTGGAAGGGACATTGTCTACTTCGTGAATTAAATTGCATTTCATCTTATGTAAGTGCTGCATATACATTTATCCACAATGAAGAGATTATTGTTTAGCAGTTATTCATTGGAAGTTGGCAACTTTGGCCTTTATGTGTTTTTCAGGTTTTGTTAAAAAGGAAAATCAATGCCAATAATCATTACTGGTGGACCTATCTTTTCTTGATTTATTATATGTTGAATGATTGAGTTGGATCTATTACAATTATCTATTGATTGAATACCTTTAGCTTTTTGCCAAAATCTGTCTCAAAACTGATTTTAATTTGTAGCTATGGTACATTTGCTACTTGAGGTTGTGATGGTTATGTCGATGTGTGGGATGGAAACAATAAAAAAAGGCTGTATCAGTTATTTTTTCTTAACTAAGAATTTGAAATGTCTTCCGCTCCACGATGACAGTGTTCACTCTTGTTCAACGTACAGTTCTCAAAATGCCCAATAAGCATTGCAGTCTTGTCATTCAGCAGAGAAACCATAGAAGCTTTATTTTCTTGAGTAATGTTGTGATTATGCTATATCATTTTACATTTTTTTGTCTATATGTTCTTCCTTGCTATAGAGGAAGTAGAGATCTTGACAAGATAGGTAATCTGATGCTTTGAGTTTCCATCATAGTTTTAGTTAGTTCTGTGTCATAATTGACGTGATCAAGTTTAAGTCTTTAAAAGTCTTACTACTGTTTAAAGTCTGCCAAATCTACCTTATTCTGACAAGAAGTTGGGTACATTTTCTTTTGTCGTTTGTTGTGTGAGATATACTTGCTGCTGCATCAGATGCGGCCAAAGTCCTCCATTTGGCTGATTAACGATATTCCTGCAAACCTCAGAGAACTTTATTTTTTTTTTCAGGCTTATAATGATGTAATGAAAGCTTTTGCAGAGTGTAACAAGGTGTAGAAATCTGTCCATTTTTGTTATTCCTTGTCGAGCTTTTTCTGCTCCTGTTTATTGCTTGGTACCATGCCAAATCTTCTTTTTCATCCAGATTCGTTTTGCCTCACAATTCTATTGTAATTTCTGGTATTGCAGTTTGGAAATCTCCCATATGGCTTCAGAGCTAACACATGGCTTATTCCCCCTGTAGTGGCATTATCACCTTCTATTTTTCCACCTCTTCCCACTGAGGATGAAAGGTGGGGAGGAAATGGAGGCGGTCTTGGCAGAGATGGCAAAAGTGATTTACTACCTTATGCTAATGAATTTTCATTTCTTGCTTCTATGCCATGCAAGACAGCAGAGGAGAGGTAGATTCGAGATAGAAAAGCTTTCCTTCTTCATAGCTTGTTTGTAGATGTTGCCATTTGTAGAGCTATTTCCGCTGTCCAGTTTGTAATGCGAATGCCAGAATTAGCTCATTCCGCTGTAAGCACTCAGACAAGTTATACAGAGAGAGTATGAAATTTATGTGTATCTGTCACAAAAGATGTTTTAGATGCTAGCTGCAAAGTAGATACTGAGATTGATGGGGCTCAGGCCACTGATGTAGACACAGAAAAGTTAATTGAAAGGAACCTACTGAAGGGGATCACAGCTGATGAAAATTTTGCTGCCCATGTAAGAGAATACTAAGGATATCATTAACAATGCCTTTGAATGAAGATCTTGACCTTTTCTTGTTCATTTGCTCCAGTTCAGTTAAATGAATCTATAAAACTCTTAATTGCAGGACATTGCCACTCTAGGGTTTGTTATCATAAGATTTTGTGGTCATATTGTTACCGTAAAAGTGCAAGGGAGAGAGGATGAAAATTTGGGTCCTCCATTACAAAACCTTGAACTGCTTGCTCAGCCTGAAGGATGAGCCAACGCCCTCAACATAAACAGCTTCGCCCACTAGATTGTGTCATTCAGCTGTTTAAGAAGTAATTAATTACGACTCTAGATTTCTCTCTTTTCCTGTTCTCTTTGTTTATCTGATGCCAAGGAACTGCAATTTATTTGGAACTTGTAAAATGACTTGTTAGCTTGACTTATTGCCTTGTTGATTTTACATCTTGAAATGCTTATATATGTATCCAGTCGAGCATTAGTGAGGAACTATGAATCATTGGCACATGGATACAACTTTTGATTACCTCTCTCTTTTCCTTCAAAAGAATTATTTATTTTTCTTTAATTTTTTCGTTCCCCTATATCCTTTTTTGGCTGACACTAATTGCCGAATAAGCTGTAGTTTTGTGTCAAGATTTTGAGATTTCTTAATGTACTGATAATTGAGCAGTTGGTTGTAGAGAATAAAGAACAAACAGGTTTTGATTCTTCTCGGTACCATTGTCCAAATTCTGAAAATTTCCCGACTACATGGCTGGCTGGGTTTTGCTGTAAGTTGAGTGCTATTGTTGGCTGCAGATTAAGGTTGATGGTGCTGTTGTCACGGATCCCAACACAATCCTCAGGTTTTATTTTTTCCCCACCAAACTGCCATTTTGTCGTGCTTATTGTGATGTATTGTAATTGGGTTGTCAATTCAGATCGAAAACCAATGTTTCGCAGAGCTGGCTCAGAACTCGTCTATCACCGGCTTCCTTGGAAAGAGCCTCATGCGCCTTACCTCAGTTTGCTGGTGTTCGATCAAAAAGGGATAGAGAAGTTGTATCCATGGCACTTTGCATTTTCCGTTTGATGATTTACCCCGCTGCAAATTTAATGTTCAGCAAGTTGCTGCTGTTGTTTATCGCTTCAAGCTTTGACAATGGACTTATCATGCTTTAATAATGAATGTACTTCGGTTACCTCAGTTTGATGTTCAGCTTTGATAATAGATGTTCCAATGGAATGTACTTATTAGCCTTTGATGTTTAGCAATAAAGTTGATGCTAACTTTGGTTTGATGTAGCATTTTTTGGGTGTTTTTTATTTGTGATTTGCAATCTTATGGTTGCATTTCAATAAGCCATTTCAAAGCAGAAAAATTAGCTCTTCCTCTTCCTATTCCGCTAGGTTTTGCCTCCCAACTGAACCCCCCCTTCAAACAACAAAAAAGAAAAAAAAAAAAAAAAAAAAAAAGTAAGGAACGAAGGGAGCAGGGAACCACTTGATTGATGCTCCTTATGATGATAAATAATTTTTAAAACTCGTTTTCTATCATTTCATTATTCTAATCTTATTTGTGATGAGATAATATTTTGCATAGAAGTTTGCTTGTCATTTAATCTTGGTAGTTGCAATTTCTCGTCTAAACACCTTGTTGCTCGAAAAAAATCTCCAAAAAGAACAAAATGTAAATTATTTCCCTCGTTCTGATTATTCCTCTTCTTAACATTAGTCCTCAAAATATTTTTATTAATAAAAGTATGATAAGTTGGTACCATAGTAACACAGGCGTAACCTTTTATACAGTAACTATGTTACATTAGAAGATGCTAGGACAGTGCCGCAGTCATGATCAAATACATACAAATACAATAATTTGAAAAATATAAATTTAAGCTTAAAACTTACAGGCCAATAACTAGCATTCAAATACTTTTAATAATAGGCCTAAATAAAATACAAAAAAATGTTAGGACTTAAAAAATACTGCAATCCTATACCACCTATTCATGACACTCAAAATCAAAATGGAAGCTAACAAAAGCGTATGATAAAAAAAGATAAATATTTGATGGAATGACAATATTAAAATTAATTTATAATTTTTTTAAAGTTTGTTATTGTTTATCTCTTACTACTAAATAAGAATAATTGATTACAAAATTAATAGTTTAGATGTAATAGACATAGAAAAAAAATTTGAAAGAAAAATAAAAATTCTTAATTTGAAAAATTATTAAAGAGTCATGCATTGAAAACGGGGCATGACATTTTGTGTCTAAGTGATTTCGACAGTTGAACTGGACAGGTCCGCTATGGAGCTTGTGTTCGGCAATGACATGAACCATTTTCTTGATCTTTCAATGCTTTCCTCTTTTACTGGTTTGAGAATTGATTCTTGAGCTGAATATGGGATTTTGTACTAAATTGTATTATTTGATCGCTATTTCAGTGTCAAAAGCTAAAAGGCTAAAAAAAGGCTGCTTTTTCTTTGGTCAAGGCCGTGGCAGCCTGCGTTCAGAAAGAAGAGAAATTTAAACTACGCGGAGATTCTGCATGACAATTTCCATGCAGGCCTTGGGAAGTTTGGATTTGGGGCGGGACGGTCATCAGTATGACTGTCCTGCACGGTTAAGGGTCAAGATTTACCCTCAAAATTTTGTGCGGCTGAGATTACACCATGTAACTCGATTTTCGCGTCAAATGTGGAGCCCATCACTGTCTGTTCTGAAAATACATCCTGTGAAAAAAAAATTATACGATGTACAAAGAAAATTACGCGCAGTTGATAATGACCAAAATTGCCCACAACGATTGCACCTGCAACCGTTCGTGCCCCGAATCCGGGAAGTTTGGAGATAAGGATAAGCATTGCATGAGGTTTGGGGATAAGGACAAGCATTTCTATAAATGATATTATAGTATGAAGTATATGTGTAACTATCATTAGTAGGACCAAACTAATTGAAACTTATCTCTCGGGATAAGAACAAGCATTGCATAAATTTAATGATGTTCTTTGAGAGCAAGAGAAGATCTTGGAGAATTCGTAGCAGTTTTTTTCTTCAAGGGAAAAGTGCACACTTGGGGACTTTTTCTTTCTTTGGAATAAAATGGCAGCAGTCCAAAAATCATCCCACCTCCTACTAAATTAACACCTGCACTGCACTGTCAAAGAGATGTAATAAGGAAATGACCTAACGGTAGCAGCAGTTAGTTAGTGAGTAAATTTTTTCCTTTTTTTTTTTTGGGCTAATGCTGTCATTTTCCAAGCATTTAGGTTTGCTTCATCCTCCCCAGTACGGTAGAGCGTCCCTATATTAGGATGCAATAATCAACATATTGGCCAAAGAAACCGAAAAAAAAAATGGGTTCTCTCTGATCAATCGACTTTTGTTAGTTCCTGCCACTAATCTTTTACTGCTTCAACCCTTGTTTTACAAATTCCTTGTTAGCTCCATTTTTCTCTTTTGGGCGTTCACAATTTCATCCCTACCGCACGACGCGCGGTTCTTGCCTCCTAGTTTTTTGGAAAAAAAAAGAAACTTTAGATACTAAAATGGTATAGGCGACGACCATTGGAAACTAGAGATTTATTTTTGCTCAAACTCTAGGGACTAAAATCTCATAAATAGGTGTTGAATATTAGGACTAAAACTGCATTTCTTCCAAAAATAGATTGCAAATTAAAAAAAAAAAGACTTCCCAAAATTTCCCTTCTCATTTCTTTCTTCTCCTCCTGCTCCGGTCTTTCCGCCATCACACTCACCAGCGGTGACGGTTACTACATCCATGACGACTGTTACTTCTTCCTCGGCATCGCCGGCGCCGGTGCCGGTGCCTGTGGCGAAGAAGGTGAGGCACGAAATGGAGATGTTCGGAGACGTCAGAGTCGATAACTACTATTGGCTCCGCGATGACTCTCGATCCGACCCTGAGGTCCTCGGTTATCTCCACCAGGAGAATGCTTATACCGAATTCGTCATGTCTGGTTCGTTCATTTTGTTAATAATTCATGAATCTATTTGGTGTTATTTTACTGTTTTGGGAAAAGCTTGACTGGGTATGACTCAAATTTGACTCATGTTTAGTTTTTGTTCTTCTTTCAGTTGATTTTCATTTTTTTTTAATTTTTAAGGATTAATCATTTCTACATTTGTCAGAGTGAAGATGAAAGGCGTTACCTAATTAGTTAATTATAGAGAGGATTGTAAATAGCATTGTATTTGAGTTAATAATTTTGGGCCTATTATCTCCATATGATCATATTCAGGAGCAAAAGTGCTATTGTTACTCATGTCAGCTGTAATGTTTGGAAGGGGTTTCGTTGCTTAAAATTGAATTTAATAGAATCCTCAAGTACTAAAATAATATTAGTTCTGATAGATAACCAAACTCAGCCTGACTGAGAGGGTATGTATATTCATGCGGAAGTAAAATACACTATTTAATGGTTCTTGAAGTGATTTATGTGGAATTATCTGTCGATGAACCAGGAATGAAATTAATAGTAAGCTTTTAAGTGAATCGTGATTGATACAAGATTGAATGGCTAATGGGGATACAATATGTAACCACTGGGATATAAAATAAAGAATCTGCCTCTTTTGTGAAATAGATATACTCATGTAGTTGAGTTTTTGTTTCAGGGACTAAACAATTACAGGATCAAATCTATGCTGAGATAAGAGGACACATCAAGGAAGATGACATAACTGCTCCTGTTCGAAGAGGGCCTTATTACTACTATGAAAGAACATTGGAGGGAAAGGAATATAGCCAGCATTGTCGGCGCCTTGCACCTAATGATGGAGCTCCACTGTCAGTTTATGATACTATGCCAGCTGGACCAGATGCTCCTCCGGAGCATATTATCCTCGATGAGAATCTCAAAGCTCAAGAGCACAAGTATTACAATATTGGTCAATTTAAAGTAAGAGTGTCTTCTCATTGCAAGAAAGATCAGTTTTGGTCCATTTTACTTTCTCTTTTAGTCTTACTTGTATTACTCTTCTTTTTAGGTCAGTCCAAATAACAAGTTAGTCGCATATGCTGAAGACACTAAAGGAGATGAAATCTATACTGTTTACATCATTGATGCTGAGTCAGGAGCACCAATAGGAAAGCCTTTACAGCGTATGACAAGCTATATTGAGTGGGCTGGCGATGAAGCCATAGTTTACGTCACCATGGATGAGATCCTCCGGCCTGACAAGGTACAAGGTTTAACTTGGAGCTGCATGCTTGAAACGCTTAAGGATGGTGATACTTAGTTTGTCTTTTCTCATTTGTGAGACCAATATGATTTCCAGAGTGTAAGCCTGATTTACGTGGTCCATTTCTTTGTCCAGTCACTTATTTTTTTTGAAAATGATTAGGAGTTTTGCCTATCCAGTTTGTTTTTGTTGAGGCTGTCAACTACTCCCACTGGATTCAGTGGTTATTTTTTTGTTTTTTTCCTGTAATAGAAGATTCTCCTTTCTTTATTCTTGTTCTTTGCTTAATGAATTTAGGAAAACTATGTTTGTGCTTTAATCAGTTTAAGCTCCAGAACCAAAGAAAGCTAAAGTATTCCATGATTGTCCAGTGGTCGAGTACATTTGTTCTGAACCTGTTGGGATGCTAAGTTCAAAATACTACTTTTGGCTTGAAAATGATTTGCGCATCTGATAATTGTTGAAGACAAAATATTGTGCAATTGTAGGATTTGATGTTGCTACATACCTTTCTTAACAAGACTTGCTGATCTTTTTTATTTTGTTAGTGTTGGACTACGGATTACTTCCCTGGTATATTTTGGAAGACAACTTAGTACGGTTTAGTAACTGCAAAGAGAATTGCTGCACAACATTTTCTACTCTATCCAAAACCATGCATATTTACACATTTTTTTGGCATTCTAGGTTTGGTTGCATAAGTTGGGAACAGACCAGTCAGCTGACTCTTGCCTTTATCATGAAAAGGATGACATGTTTTCACTAGATCTTGAAGCATCCGAGAGCAAGAAATATTTATTCGTCTCATCAGAGAGTAAAATTACAAGATTTGTTTTTTATCTTGACACTTCCAAACCTGAAAATGGGCTGACAGTCGTGACTCCTCGTGTGGTTGGTATTGGCACATCAGTTAGTCATAGAGGAAATCATTTCTTCATTAAAAGGAGAACAGATGAATGTTTCAATTCAGAATTACTTGGATGCCCTGTTGATAATCCATCTGCAATCACAGTTCTTCTTCCACATAGACCAAGGTAATATTGCAAGTTTTTCATTTTTATTGTCTCTTATTATCACCTATTGAGACATTTGTGGGACTTCTCATTCTGAGTACAAGGCAAAGGATGAACCCGTCAGCATCTTCTCATTTCACTGTATAAATACCGAAACTAAGGGATCATTTTTTTTAGGTATTTCAGATCTTACATGGGCAAACATAAGATGTTCTATTGTGTTGAATTAACTTTTCATTAACTTTTGTATTTTTCTGGAAAAACATTTGGCTTTTCTCGATGAAGGTCCCGTAACATTTGTAAAGCACTTGTAAAAATTTCTGTAAAGTTTCATCGAGTATTTGCACCATTTTTATAATTTAGACAAATTTTTGAGCAGTATTAACTCAATTCTTGTGCTGACACAGGTTGAGTTATCTGTTATGTTTGCCATTTAGTTTCAATATGCTTTTGTGCTTTGGGCGCTTCACCTCATCTTTCTCATAGCAAAAGAGAGATCTCTGTGTATTTAAAGTTTGACAGAGCTATAATTACGAGTAGTCCTTCTCATACTCTTTCATTTATTAGTTAGTAGAGAAATTGCAGTGAATTGAAATGTTTATTTGTATATAACATTTGTTTAAGTTCCTGGTCTAAAGCATTTTCCTGTAATTGTGCTTATTAGTATAAAGATCCAAGACATACAACTTTTTAGTGATCATCTTGCTGTCTATGAGCGTGAAAACGGTTTGGTGAAATTAACTACATATCACCTTCCAACTGTTGGAGAGCCACTTGAAAGGCTTCAAGGTGGTAGAACTGTTGATTTGGCGGATCCTGTGTATTATATAGATCCAGAGGAATCACAATTTTGTTCCAGCATTTTACGGTTCGTATATAGTTCCTTGAGGAGACCACTCTCTGTATATGATTATGATATGAACACTGGACTATCAGTTCTGAAAAAGAGTGAAACTGTAAGTTAACTCTTGATCTTCTTCTTCTTTGTGTGATTCAAACTGTTTACTTTTCTAGGTTTATTTTTTCCTAGGAGTGTGCTTTTCCTGTTGTATTTGAATATGCAATTGTTTCTTCATTGGTTTTGGTGAACAACTAGATGATGCAGAAAAGTTTGATTCTCATTTTATCTCCTAGCCATTCAACTTCTGAGAAATCTCTATTTTAGTGCCTGGTTTCCTTTAATTTCATTGGCATGTTTTCTGTCTTCTCAAAAGAACAGTGAGATGTCCAAATTAAAAAGTCAATATGGAAGGTTGAATAAGACTCGTTTAATTTCACTACAAAGTTTTCCCAAAAGGGGGTAAATGTACACTGGTTTTGGGCGTATATGGTGCTCAGATATACATATTTGAGTGAGATGCTTCCATGGAATTTGTTCTCTTTTCTACCTTCATGCTCTAGGATCTGCATTCCTTATATTCCAACTTTATTGCTACCTTCTGCTCTACAAAAAGTTTTTGTTACCTATTTTATGTTCTTATAAAGCGATTCTGGAAAACATTGAGTGAACATTGTACAATTGCTCAAAAATTCAACCAGTGCCATGACAAACTGCGTGTGTTTAAAATTAGTGCTTATATCCTCTTATGATTTTATTAAGCTATACTGATGTTGATTATTTCTCATTACTTTTCTTGCTTTCGTCCATATTTGTTTTGGAGTATCTGTTACATTCATTTGGTGATCCATAGGCTATGCATATGCATGGGATAATCCTATTGCAATTGCTTTGAAAAATCCTTCCATGAATCTTTTACTGGATGAATCCTGATTGAGCACATTAGTTGACTTTTACCTATTTTTGCTGGAAAATTAGATTAAGATACTTATCAATTATTTGTTATTTCTCGTTGCAATGAGCTATGAGCCTTCAAGTATTGTTGTAATCTCCATAGTTGAAAATCATTTAGTTTTTCTCCTAAAATTACTACAATTGTCTCTTGTTGGTATCTGAAACAGGTGTTAGGAGGTTTTGATGTATCGAATTATGTGACTGAAAGGCAATGGGCTACTGCCTCTGATGGCACTCAAGTTCCTATATCAGTTGTCTACAGAAAAAATTCTGTGAAGCTTGATGGGTCTGATCCACTTCTCCTTTATGGCTATGGTTCATATGAGGTAACATAACATTAATACAAACTTTCTATTCGATGTGAAGGGGAATATATGCTGTTTTGTGATAAAAATATCTTGGAAGAAAACATAGGCGTTACGTCTGAATGCATACATCATATGGAGTGTTTATTTTCCAGCATAGTAGGGCTTTTCTATTCAAAACATTTAAAGATGATTATTTTCAATGTAAAACATTTAAAGATGATTTACTGTCCCATCTCTACGAAGCATGGACATGAACGTGACTGTCTTCATCTTCTCATGTGCATGTGGTTAAAACTTCTAGCATTACATCATTGTTTGGTCATTCAATCTAATTCTATCTCTATGGATGTTTTCTTCCCTTCCTCTAACTTTCATCTTATGTAAGGCATAAGACTCAACTTGCACACTGTAGTGTACTACTACTTTTCAAGTCGTGAAATTTATCTTGTAAGAGAGTAACTGAAATCATGTGGTGCCATGATAGTCATGTTTGCCTTGTCTTATCTATGCATTTGAGTTTTTTCTGTTAGGTTGCAGTTGCTTTTGTTTTCTAAAATTTTAATCCAAATGTTTCATGCATGAATTTGTTTATTTTTCATCCATGAAAGTTTGTAAAACTTTCTGTTGACAACAATTATATTAATAATAATTTGATAGGACTTTTCATAATCTAATATTTCATAATCTACAATGGAAAGTTTTGAGATTGTTGATGACATATCTCATTTTCGAACAGGTATGTATAGATCCCAGCTTCAAGGTGTCAAGGTTATCTTTGTTAGACAGGGGTTTCATTTATGCAATTGCTCATGTTCGTGGAGGGGGAGATATGGGGAGGCAGTGGTATGAAAATGGGAAACTGTTGAAGAAGAAAGATACTTTTACAGATTTTATAGCTTGTGCAGAATATTTAATAGAGAAGAAATATTGCACGAAGGAAAAATTATGCATCAATGGAAGAAGTGCAGGTGGTTTGCTAATTGGTGCTGTTCTTAATATGAGGCCTGATTTATTCAAGGCTGCTTTTGCTGGAGTTCCTTTTGTAGATATTGTAACCACAATGCTGGATCCAACCATCCCTCTTACGACATCAGAGTGGGAGGTTAGTTCTTATAAGAATGTTACATGGTATAGTGGCCGTTGTGAAAAAGCTGAAGTTGCAGTTCCAAAATTTTATGGAGTGTGGCCTTTATTTTAATTAGGGTTCATGACTTTGTATTCAGTATTATTCAACTTAACTGGCCTGGAATTATATGTAATAATTTCTCTGGTTCTTAGGGTTTTTGATGTGGATCAAGTTACATTATTATTATTTGATGTTATAATGTCAAGATAACAAATAGAGATTATATCTGATATAGAGGCATTTGGTATTCCCGTTAATATAATGTCCACACAGATAAAGGAAGTTAATGAGTTTCTGAGATGAAGTTTCTTTCCTTGCAAGCATGTATAATCTAGGCCTACATTTTGAATACCAGTTGTGTTTGCTTGAATAAGATAGCCCTAACTGAGACACTGATTTGATTACTCTCCTTCTTTTTCTATTTATTTCATCATGCGGATGCGTTGTTTCTTCGTTGAAGCATCAATCATGTAGTATTTCTTTAAGGATGGTAAGTTTATGAAATAGCTTTAATGCATTGAATATGGAATACTGGTGAGGTCACATCGTTTTTTTGCTGTCATACATGCATACACATATCAGAAGGAAGAATTTACGTTCCCTTCAGTGAGAGAAAGGCTTTCCCTGTCCATTTGTGTATAAAATGACAAAAAACGTATCCAATGTACAGTTCTTGCAGTACAGGGTCTCAAGAGGGTTTAAGAAAAGTGAAGTGAAAGAAGTTGGACAAAAGGAATTCTCTTAATAACTACTTTAGTCATGTTGGCACTGGTTATTTGACTTTTGTTTAAGTGTTATATTGCTGGGATTTTTCTAAAGCCTCCACGTGCAACACTTTTTTTGTTTTGTTGACCTGTTTTTAGTTGGTTTTAGCTTTTTGAGATGTACATGAGGAAGTTTATACCTAAAACTGATGCTAAAAGAATCACAAGCAATTGCCTTTGTCCTTGAGTATTGAAAAGAAAAAATGGCGTTTGGCACTAACTTTTTTTTAACTCAGAATAAGTTAACATTATAGTTAAAAGGAATAAAAACACTGTGGACATTTTTAAGCTTGATTTACTTGAAAGAAATCTAGAATTCATGCTAAGCAGCGAGTACATGTCCAGATCTTGTTCTTGAGCACAAGTTCTTTAGTTTCTGGAAAGATTTCGCACATGCATTGATTGCTTAGTTCTCCCAAAATTATGGTCGTTAAAAGTAAGTCATTGCATGCCTCTTGAATATCCTACGTGAGTTTATACATGGTAGAGATATTACCAGAAAAGTATGGCTGTCATGGTCTCTAGGCTCTTACTTCAATCTAAGTTTCCTGCCAAAGAAAAAAGATGTAGTTATCTGATTATTGGGTAAGTGGCAAAAGCATAAGTCTACCAGATCTGGTACACAATAAGCATCATCTTCATATATATTGGCTGATATTTCTGATTTATATCATATGCTAAATAGCCTATCCAAATATTTCCTTATGGATGGCTAATTTAAAACATGTCCATGGGCCAATGACACATTGTCCAAAATGATGGAACTATTATACAGGTGTAGACAAACATCTACATTTTTATTGGATGTCTGCGTGTACAACTTATAACAAGTTATTAGATTTCATAGATTCTATCCTAAGCTTGTATATTCCAGCCTTGCTTGTCAATTATATCCTTTATGGAAATGGAAAACCAATTAGAGTGTGGTTCTGTTATATTCTATTAACTGATATCGTCTCCTGGAATTTCCAAATGATGCTCTGTGTGAGAACCAGTATGTTCATCTATAGCTTAAAGTAGCCATATATTGACTGTCATACATGTCTAAGCATTTCTGATTCCTTAATTTAGGTTGAAAACTAGGCTAGAAAACAATCTAAGCCTCTAAATTCTATCTTGTTTTACTCCATTATTCCTTGACAAGAAGGTCCTTTAAACCCCTCTCTTGCTTATATCCTTTTATTTAACTTTGCAAGTTTTTTCTTACACCGGTTTTCTACCTTCCTATGAAAGGATGTCCCTTCTTTATGAGGTTGACATTGAAAAGAGATCTTTTGTAAATATCTTGGAAGTATGACAAATCAAATTGCTGAGCCTGTTTTGAGAAAGTATAGATTCTTTATCTGATTCAATTACATGTTGCATTTGTATGTACATAACCGATCTTTGGAGTCTATGACTAGGATAAGTTAGGTCCAGGACTGACGTTTCCCGTCTTTTGCTGGGTATCCGGATAGGAATTTACTTGATGTAATAATAATTGTAACGCTACAATTGAGATTTATTCTGAAACTCCTGAACTAGTTCCACCCAAATTGTCTTCCCATCAGGTCTATCGTGGACCTTATTCAACACTTCTGTTTTAGTATTTTATTCCCATTGCAAAATTTTAACTTTTTAATCAAGCGCGATCTCATTTTCTATTTGAAGTTTGAGATTTGATGTTTGTGCAGTTTGTATTTTTGAACTAAGAAAGTCGCTTGAATGGTTGCAGGAATGGGGTGATCCTCGCAAAGAAGAGTTTTACTTTTATATGAAGTCATATTCCCCTGTTGATAATGTCAGTAACAAACTGCTTTTCTTTTCCTTTTTCTTGTATAATTTTCTTTATGGTCTTTCATTCTGCTAAGGTAACCTTTTCTTTAGCTGATTTCTGTTTGTTTTACACTAGCTTTTGAACTAAGTCTGTCTCCTGCTGAACAGGTGAAGGCACAAAATTATCCTGCAATTCTTGTTACTGCTGGTTTGAATGGTATGTGTAACCATCAAATGCAACATATTAGTTTCAAGTCTTAGGACATACATAATCAAAACCCAACACTGGTGGGGGGCTTAAATAATTAAAATTCAGTCACAGATGGCATTATCCTTGCATGTAACAGTGGTCTCTACTTGAAAATTGGAATGTGGCATTTGTGACAATGAAGTTAATGGCTCTTTGGCAATTTGTTTTGGTTAAATCTGTAAATTGTCAAGGACATTGAGATATGCCTTGCGAGAGAGTTATGTCTTGCACATTCAGAATTGTGCAAGCTCCTAAATTTTAAGCTTAAAACATTAGTAGAATATGTTTTTCTCTCCTTCCTGGTTGCTGCTTACAGCAATCTTAAGTCTAGTGAATGCCCATTCTTGCTTATCATCCATTTAGGTCAACTCAGGTAAGAGTTTGAATTTGTCCTTTGGAAACTAAACTATTTGCATGAAAATAGAAATTGTGGAAAAAGTAAAAAAAATGAGGCTCGTGAGAAAGGTAATGGTAAGTCAGCTAGTCAGTTGCATATTAAAATCATTCTGCTGGTGAAATCTTTTGTTGCATGCTTTTGAGGAATTTGCGAGGAGGGATGAAATACTTGATGGCTGTGAGTTGTTGGAATTATCTCTTGCAATGGAAAGCCTTATTGCAGATCTTTAGTACAGTATTTGTGTTATGTTCTTATGTCATGGTTTTGTTTACGAGTTACAACTTACAATTAGATACCTGTCTGATCTTGGGATCCATTACTGTGAGAGGATAACATGAAAGATACAGTTTGATTCAATAATTATCAGCACCTGTCATATATTTGAAAGTTTATTTTATCTGACGCAATAATCGTGGATTTTTATCTTCTCTTTTAAATTATCCTTCACTGCCATATTTTTTGTATTTAACTTGCATTATGGAGAATCTAGAGTGATTTAGCAGAATCTCTTCTCCTGGTATTTTTTTTCCCTTTAGGGTGGGGGTTTTTTTTTTTTCTGGTGGTGGGGGGGGGGGGGGGGGGGAATCTCTTCTCCTGGTCCTGATGATACCTGTTCATGTTGTGACAGATCCGCGGGTTATGTATTCTGAAGCTGCGAAATACGTAGCAAAGTTGAGAGATACAAAAACTGATAATAATCTGCTGTTGTTCAAATGTGAACTTGGTGCAGGGCACTTTTCAAAGTCTGGAAGGTACTTACCCTTTATTCTTTCCTCTGCGATCTAGAAGTATTATCATGCATCATCCACAAGCATACAAACCATCAATTAGAGCAGTAATTGGGATGAGAATACTTTGGGGACTTGTAATTGGGTTTTGGCAGTGGTGTTGCAGGCCCAACCAATCTCAAATGGTATCAAGAAAAACTGATTTCTTCAAGAAAAACCAATCTCAAAAGATTATGAGTCCCTTCCACAACCTTGCTTTTTCATACAAGCTTAGTTACTAATAAAGCAAATGCTTTTTGGCCTTGTATCGATTCTTAAAACTCATTAGGTCTGGATTTTTTTTTTTTTGGCCCTCTCTCAGGGTATCTACTTTATTTGTACAAACTAGGAGTGAACTCTTAGCGAACTCTATTATTCGTGGTATTTTCTGACTTTTATCTTCAGTTTCAATTTTGGTTAGATGAATGATGGGAAAGTTAACACAATGACGAGGAACTGTCTTATCAATCCATTAGAGGTGCTTTTCTTCCATTTTCAGCTTTACGATAAGGTGCAGAGGCTTAGACGTTGTAGGTTTGAGAGAGGAATAACAAAGCTGGGACATCGGCTGAAAGGGCAAGCCATATAACCACAATTACTTTTTGCAGAAATGAAGCTAGGGAGGGTAATATTTTTAAAGAAGTGATACTAAACCTTTATCTTCATCTGGATATATCTATAGCAAGACCAATTTAGGGCCCCTCATTAGTCAAAGTGGCTGGGGGTTGAATAAACTTCCATGAGGCTGTCCTCTAGAAACGTAGCATGAGAGAGTCTTTGGAAAGTATTCCCTTAGCTGTTGCTAGACTGATCATACCTCTCATTGCCAACATCATCTTTTCTTCCATTATCTAACATCACTTTACTTGGCTGCACAGGTTTGAAAAGCTTCAGGAAGATGCCTTGACATATGCTTTCTTTATGAAAGCTTTAGACATGGTATCTGCAGCCAGTGCAGCTCAGACTAGGTTGTAGTTCTGCTTGCAATTTGGTTAAGGTGACTTGTAGTTTTGGTGTCAACTCTGAAGCTGGTCATTAATTTCTATTCTCTTCAACTGAAGCTGGTGGGTTCCTAATAGCTTCTCTGTTTTGCTGGGGACTGCCAAGCAATTAGATTCATGTTAGTTCAATTTTTGCCATTACGGCGATATCGTTTTCTGTGAAATACAGTGAAATTGTAGAAGCTGTGCAAGATTTGTATCATATAGTTTGTGAAATTAAATTTGGAAATAAGCTGTAATAGCAAGCACAGTGCTATTAACAATTCATGATTGCTATGATCTGTTGTAACTAGCTCTCTGCCTACACATTTTACCTCCAACACCTTTGTTTTTATTCACACTTGAATCTGTCATTAGTGCTTTTAATGTGTAAAATTTGCAATATCGGATTCGGTTATAGAACTTAAATAACGAGAATTCGGATAAATTGTCTAGGCCGTTTAAATTAACGCTTAATGATGGCTTAGAAATTCCGGCTGTGAAAATTGAAGTGATGGGTTCCCCTGAATTCAATCCACAGAAGAACTTAGTGCTTCAGGTTTACAACAAGAACAGGACGTGCGTTGGTTGCCTGAATATTGTAAAAGCTCCCAATTGCATGACCTAAAATTGAGATGTTAATGTTTAAGAATTCGCATGAGGTATAATCTAATATTATTTCTTGATTTTTATTTGATTGACCCTTTCTTTCTATATAAGAGTTTCTCTTTCTAAGTAGGGTGTTTCTCTTCTCGTAAGGAGTTGATTTTTTAAAATTTTTTCAAAATCTCCAAACTCTCTCTTCGCAAGAGATTTCAAAAACCTTCTTGCACCCAAATCCCAAAAGCCTCAATTTATCAAAAATTTCCACTTTGACTAAGAATATTGCAAGAGTAGCATCATGACAGAAGTCAAATACTAGGACTATTCTGCAATGCGGTATCCAAAACCATGCACGCCTACACTATTCCAAAGACCAGCCAATGAGATTCTTGACAGCATCACGTAACCAATGTAGTGACTGGCTTATTTTTAGAATTATTCAACCAGAAGCAAAAACCAAACACAAATGAGGAAGCAACCAAACGATTCTGCGGAAGCGGAGGCGCCAAACAATCACTAAACTTATATGAGGAATTTTACAAATTTTGTGCTTCCTAATTATTTCTGGATGTAATGGCATTGGTTTACATATATTTAAAAAAAAAAGAGTAAGAAAATGCATAAATAACCGAAACAAGAAGGCATCATGAGCCTCGTAAAATTACTTTTGATTCATAGTACAATTGAAAACTTTCTTTTTTTAAATGTGTCTATGCCTAAGAAAACCAAAATTAGCATTGATTATATGTTGCAAGTGCTAGGCATATTGCCTTGTTTGGATTGCCGGTTTCCGTCGAAAAATTACGTTGTTTTCCGTGATCACATTTCCCTATTACTTTTTTTCCTCACATACATCAAATCGCTACAGTAATTTTTTCATAAAAAATCACGGAAAATGCAATCCAAACACAACCTTAGCACGTAATATTTGCTAAAGTAGCCCCAAACTACTCTATGACTGAATACATTGACTTTTTCAGTTAATATAATATACTGGTATTCCAGGTCTGAGCTTTGAACTAATTGTATGCAAAGTCCATGAGAAGGTATTGTGAAAAGTATGAATGAATTGTGTTGGGCTCTGAGAAAGCCAAACTCGGGGAGAATTTAACCATGAGTTTGAATGGAAACCACAACCATGGGCTTGACACCACATTCAACCCAAAACCTTAAGGCATTGGGTCTATGGATCATTCCCCACTTATATGTTTCTCATTCTACTCATCTCTTTCCGATGTGGGATACTGATTCATACTTGATATCCCAACAATTTCCCCCTCAATTGTGAATCTCTTCCACATCGGACCTCTCTCCCTAGCCCATCCACTCCATCAAGCCCACTTCAATTTGGAGTGTACGATTCTTGCTCAAGAGCCCACATGCCCTTGCCTCACTGCAGGTCTGCATGATTTCTTTTTCCCTGCTCTTATGCAAGCCACGCCTTACCACTCCCACTGGCTTTTTATCCTGGAGTCACTACCCAGCCGAACCATCGGCTCTGATACCACTTGTTGGGCTCTGAGAGAGCCAAACTCGGGGAGAATTTAACCATGAGCTAGAATGGGAACCACAACCATGGGTTTGACACCACATCCAACCCAAAACCTTAAGGCATTGGGTCTATGGATCATTCCCCACTTATATGTTCCTCATTCTACTCATCTCTTTCCGATGTGGGATATTGATTCACACTTGATATCCCAACAAATTGTGGGGTAATTATTAAATTGCTCTCCTTCGCTTTGGAACTTTTTTCTCTTCCTTCTCTCTGGAGCTCTTCCAATCACAGTCTCTTTCATCTCTCTTACAGGAGAGACACCAAATTTGGTCTTTCCCCATGAGATGGAGCTTCCTCTCTAGTTTTTAATTTCTCTTGTTTGAATAAATTTCCTTCTAGGGTTTCCTAATGAGAGTTTCTTCTCTCCTAAATTGTTTTAGTGGAAGTTTTATTGTCTTCTAAAATTTTCCTTGTGAGAGTTATTTTAGTTTTGTCTTTTTTATATGAAATTTGAGATTTTGTAGATCTGGGATCTAGTTTTTTGAATCTGCAATTTTTTTTTCATTATTATCATATTTAAATTTCTCTTTAGACTTAAACCTGTATTAAGTTAGAGTCAAAAGACATACACAGATGTTTGGGCTACTATGACTCATTCGGATGAAAGATATATAGGTGCCTCAATGTTATTTTTATTTATATTGATTTTTTAGATTTGTTGTATCTATTAATTTCAAATTTATATGTATATGTGTCATGTTTGTTTGATTTATATTCTGCCATTAATACAGATTTATTAAATGAAATGATATTTTTCTATGAAAAAAATACCAACAGGTGGTCAAATAAAAAATATAGCCAATTGTATGCATAATCTATTAAAAGGTGTTGCAAAATTAATTTATTTTTGGCCAATACAGTGTGCACTGAATTGAATATGTAGTCGTTTAAAGGGTTAGATAGTTGCTCAATTTTTTTAATTTGTAGATAATTCTATGCATAAACAAGGAGTATGGAGTCAATTAGTTTTTAATTTCAATATAATGTAGCAAATTATATATTTAACCAATAAAAAGGACTAAGGAGTTAATTATTTTCTTATTACCAAAATCTGTTAGACATTGTATGTCTAATCAATAAATAGCGTGGGAAAAAAAATTCTATCCTTCAAATGAGAGAGAATGCAGAGTTGACTATCTTTCAAATGCTAAGTAAAGTAGCTTGACTCTGTATTTAAGGGGAGTAGGGGGTTAATTAGTTGTGGGGGTTTCATCAAATAAAAGGGAGTAGGAGTAGGAGTTAATTATTTATTAATCACCAAATAGTATAGTAAAATTTTATTTAATTACTAAAGGGGATACGAAAATTATTTGTTGATTTTTAAATAGTGTAGTGAACTCTTGTACCTAATCTACAGAAGGCTGTTAGAGGTTAATCAATTATTAATCAAAAACAAAAAAAGAGTAGGGGAATTATCCTGATAACATATCGAATTACATGGTGGATTCAATAAAAATGAATTGGAATTAATTTGTTATTGATCACCAAGTGGTGCCGTGATTTTTATATATAACCAATAAGAGGGAGTATGGAGTGGACTATTTTTCAATTCACTAGATAGCCTAGCGAACTCTGAATCCAATATATAGAAGGTTTTATGTGGTTAAAAGGTTGTTGAAAATCCTTGCAATTTTAACTCTCTAATTTTGAAGGATTAGCAAACAAATTATGGAGTGGACTATAAATTTTTCAAAGAGTTTTTCTAACTAACATTCTAGGATATTTGTTTTTTTTTCTTTTTTTTTTTTTTCCAACAAACATCAACATTTTATGACTATTAACACTTGATAATACAAGAGCTAATTACAAAAAGGGGTAACTATCCCCATATCCTTTCTTGCTAAATCTATTAGCCACGTTGGGAAGTTATTTTCCCATTCAATATTCTTATCTAGTTTAGCAGCAAATTGTGCCAGGGAATGGCTACAACTATTTCCAGCCCTAGGAACAAAAGAGAATCTCCAACATTCAAACTCCTGTCTAAGGTCACCAATTAATGTCTTCTAGGACTGTTTCTATGCTACTGTCCTGAATATTGCCTGTGTTGATTTGGTCCACTACACCTTTGCAGTCTATTTGAACTTCTATGTTAGTCCACAACCTGAATCCTTTGCCATTACTAGAGCACTTCAAATAGCTAATGCTTCTTCTTTGTTTGCTTCTCCCCTCTTGCGTTCAGATATTCCTCTCATTTTCACAATCTTTCCAAGCCAGTTTCTGGCTATTATCCCCAAGCCTGTTCTTACCATTTTAGCTGATATTGCCGCATCTGTATTTATTTTGATCACTCCCTCCTTAGGTGGTTCCCAGCCATGTTGCTTTTGTCTGTCAATTTCTGGAGTGACATTGTTAAGACACCAAAATTATATCTGACTTACAATATGAATATCTACACTGACATTTATTATCCCTCCACGTTAAATTTGGAAGCTTTCCCGAATTAGATATACTGTTACAATAAAATTAACTCTTGAGACCCTTGTAATCCTTTTTCAAATAGTATAAGAGATAAAGTTGACTCATTAAGTATGAAGAGTTGTGCCAACAAAGTCAAAAGTAGTAGATTAAGCATGAAGAATGAACAAGATAATGGTTAATAGTCAAATATTATATGTACTAGTTCATTTTGTTGAATTTAAACCAGAAAGAGACTCATTAAAAATATTTACAAGTGCTTTCAAATGAAAAGTTGCAATAATTTGAAAAAAAAATTGGAAGAAAAACTCAAATGGGCTTAGGGTGGGCTTGTAGTGTACTTAAGGTAGATTAAGGATATATACATATATAGACACTATTGAAGACTCCGTTAGTCACTGTTCAAACATGGGATTTATGACATTTTAGGTGTATGCGAGGGGATACTTCAACTGAATGCTTGGTGGACCTCATATGGGCATATAGTGAAATCTGTGAAGTGAAATATCCGTCCGTTTTTTCTTTTTTTTTCTTTTTTTGTGACTAGTTTTAAAATTTGATACGGTCGAAATTTTCAATTGAATTACATCTTGCTGCTGGAATTTTTTAAGCATAAAAGTATGAAAGAAAAAAATTGTTAAAATTGGGTGGAAAGAACAAAATAAGAAGAAAAAAATGAACAAATTAGACGATCTTACATGCATTGTGGGTAACTTTGTGATCGAAGATTGAGCTTTTTGTTTAGTTTAAGGTATTATTGTTATTTTTCAATAGATATAATTTTTTCAAGAAGGCTTCAAATATTTAAATACCTTATTTCATTGGGTCCATTATGAACTTTAAGCAATATTTATTTTTTATTTAACTTGACTAGGAGAGAAAAACACTGATTATTTCAAAAAAGTTTCGGTAAAATTAAGACTACTTTTTTTGAACAAGAAAATCAAATGTATTCTAATAATTTTATTATTTTTATCGTCAGAACCTTTATGATTACAAATGTTAGACATTATGACGAGATTTTGTCAAGGGTGATCATTTTCAAATACTTCACATTAATTTTTTTTTTATAGACGTTCATAAAAGATTGCCTTTCTTTTCAAGAGATATTGATTCATGGTGTACTTCATTCTGTGTCATATAATTTTTGGAATATTAGATTAGGGTTTTGTCTTAGCAATGCAAAATACTACTATCAACTCTTTATTATCAAAAAACTCTTCAAAGTTTTCCAATAGATTGAATTCCCTCTAGGTTCACCAAGAAAGAATATATTTTTCAGTAGATTTTAAGGGTCTGATATTGAAGACAAAAGAGGAAAATGATGCGAATTAGAAGATAAATATAAATTTGAAGTAAATCAAATCTAAAAAAAAAAAGTACTTGGCAGAAAACAACTAAGACATTCAGTTAGACATTCAAGGTTAATATTCACCTGTTAAGAAAAGATGAATACTGGCACTGCTTTATTTGCAAAAGTCTTTATCTAGTTGAGGCAGGAAGTTGATCAAGTTTGGTTTTGGTATTTCTTTTCTTAGATGGTATTTTACCCCATTCAACTTGTGAACAAAAAAACACTATCTCCCAAATAATTGGTGTCGTGTACCTCTATTTTGCTCAAAGATTAAGAACCGAAAAAAGAAATAGCTAACATCCAAACCATTTGCAGATAATGAAACTGAGAAGTGGATTTCGACTTCTTTTCTGTAGCTGTCCTAGAAGCAAAAAGTTAATTGGCACCCAATGTTCTCTTTAATTCTGTAGACATCCATGTCATTTTCAAAACATTTTGTTTGGATAAGAGTTTATTTGGATGATTTATTTGAGATATTTACTGTAACACTTTTTATGATGTGATGTGTGTGAGATAAAAAGGTGATTGGGATTTGTGAGGCAAATTTTTTTTTTACCAAATTCTCTCTATCCAAACAAACTTGAATTTTTCCAAATTCTCTCTATCCTAGCACTTTATTTTTCCTCATCAATGAAATAACAAAAGGTATATCTTGGATTTGATCCTCTTGAATCATCATCCCATCTCAAAATATCTGCCTCAACCGAAAAAAGAACACAACCTTGTTTCCTAGAAGGAACAATGACAAGGTGATATTGTAATTAGTACACCGAAACCATACTAGAAAAATCATCAGTGGCAGAAGGGGCTGGTTCAAGTTTCCCTGATAGCTTTGCATTCTGAAATGCCTTACCCTACGTTCTTGTTTCGGGTACTAAAAATCATAGTTTAGGCGGTAAAAATTAGGGTGCATGTTGCAATTAACCCTACTAGATAGTGTTTGTTTCAGTTAATATGATGCTCATCAAAGTATTAAGGGATAATTTTAGAAACTTTCCCAGAGGTTTTCGACAATTTCACTCGACTCCCTTGAGGTTTATATAATTACAAAGACCTCTCTTGGTGTGATAAAAAGACAACAATGCCCTTCATTAATTGTCAATTCATTGAAAAACTCTATCAAATAGTAAATTTCTCTCATCTATTATTAACCAATAATTCAAGGGATAATTTCAGAAACCTCCCCTGAGTTTTCTGACAATCTCACTCACATCCCCTGAACTTTGCAAAATATCAGCTACCTCCCCTAAAACTAAGTAGAGTGTATCAAATCTCACCCAATTCAAATGCACAAACAATTTTAAATATGTATCAGGAGAGAGAAAAACACTTCATCCCACATCTGCCCTCAAGATTATCATTAGTGACTTAGGCCTTGTTTGACACTTGAGTTTTTTGCCAAGTTTGTCTGCTACAAGTTTTTTAAAAACTTTAACTACAGTAACCTCAAAAAACTTCTCGAAATTTTTAAACTATACACTTCAAAATATTCAAAAATT
Source organism: Coffea eugenioides (assembly GCF_003713205.1). NCBI lineage: Eukaryota > Viridiplantae > Streptophyta > Magnoliopsida > Gentianales > Rubiaceae > Coffea > Coffea eugenioides. Next base: position 489,501 of record NC_040045.1, read on the forward strand.
TACACACTTCAAAATTTTTTTAAAAAACTTCTACAGTAAGCTATAATAAAATTTTAGACAAACATCCAAAAAACTCACTTACCAAACGGGGCCTTAATTTTTGTTGAACAGTACAAACCATCTAACAACAATTAAATTTCAGGGGGTGTATCTGAAATTGATGGAAAAGGCAAGGTGCCTATTGCATTTTGGAAGGTAGAATCCAATAGCTCTTTGTGCACAGCTAAACAACGATAAATAGCAAATAGTAGTTAAGTTGGTTAGTCATTCGCTATTAATTTTGCATCCAAATTGTAGTTAACTTGGTTAATCATTTGCATTACTCATTTAACTAATTCTGTCAAAATAATTTCGAAATATATCATAAGTTATGAGGCTATATCTGTCAATTCATCATCAATGATATCACAAATAGGGCCCAATAACCTGACAGGGGAGGTATCTGACATTTTGTAAAGTTCAGGGGAGGTGAGTGAGACCGTCAGAAAGCTCAAGGGAGGTTTCTGAAATTATCCCATAATTCAAACCACAGTCTTTCCCATTTAACTATCTATCCTCTTCCTTCTACATCTATTTTTTTTTCAAACTCATTTATTTATTATTATCAATCAAACGTGTACTGTCACCACTAATAAAATCACCATACACACCAAACCACCAATACTTACATATCTTGGTATCTATTCCCAATTTTCAATTTTTTATTATTATTAAATAGTTTCCTTGCACCCATTTTTGTTTCCAATTTTTGATAGGTATTATCAAATTGAAATTGTCAAATGACAAATTGAGTGCTAATTTTCTACCTTGCACAAGTAAACATAGGAATGTTGTAGTAGCTTATGGCTTAATTTGGACTAACTTATGAGCTGAATTTCTTTGAGATGTCTTCTAAAGATTATTAGTGTTTTAACTCTAGTTTTTAACAGGCCAAGTTGTATGAATGTTTGACATTTATAACTCAAGTTATGATTTTTCTAAAGGAATGACATAAGTTAGGGTTTTTTGTGCATACTAGGATTTTTGGTGTGTTTTTTGTGCATTTTGGTAGTTTGATCACTTGGTGAGGTGTGTGTACTAAATTTGGTGGATAAAAACAAGTATTAAGTAAGAAAAAGTATGTGATTAGAAGTGCTAATAATAAGTTAGTGAATCGTAAGTGAAAACACTAGTACGCGCGAGTTAAGTGAACCGACATGCACCATTTGCTACCGATTGAATACACCACTTGAACACTATTTTATTACCTTAATCTCCTTACTTTTATTTCAGCAAAATTAGCCCTAAAATATCCTTCAAACCAGCTGAAAATCTTGATCAAAAGAAAGAGGAGAAAAAGGAAAAATTTGAGACTTAATCTTGAGCGACAAGTGTCGGCAATCCAAGGGTTGTTTGACTAAGACAAGTTTCTTTCTTCTTATCTTTCTTCTTGGCCAATTTTGCTTCATTTCTTACTAGCATGGCCGAAATTTTGGAGAGGGAAAGAGAGAAAACAAACTCCAACTTTCACCTCGAATTCATCCTTGTTCGAGTAAAAACAACCAAACTAAACCGATTAAACTTCTCTTTTAGTGATTGGAAAGCTTTGTGTGGTAAAAGTTTTGAAAGAAAGGGGTGTGATTTTCACTTACAAGCAATTATTGGAAGGTATCATGATTTTCTTTCCTTTTCTCTTCCTTGATCTTGTTTAAATTTGGATAGAAGCTTATGTTCTTGGTTTATTATGGTTAATGATTCAGTTTTGGATGATATAATGGAAGAGGTTAGCTAGAGTTTATATTTTCAGCCTTGATTATGGTTGTCTACCTAGTAATTGATGGTATTGAGTTAGTAATTGATGGTTTTGATTAGAGGTGGCAAGATGGGTGATTTGGGCGGGTTTGGGTTGGGTAAAATGGGTAATGGGTATAAGTGAGTCAACCCATTTATATCCATTTAATTAGATGGGTATAAATGGGTAAGTCAAAAAATGAGTTGGGTAACCCAATTATCCATTTATAACCCATTTATTCTAATTTTTTACAAGCTCATATAAATTCATTTTGTAAACTAAATTATCAATTTATACCATTTTACACCCATCATTAATTTAAAATATTTACTTATTATGCCAAATAAGTCTAATTATCAATTTTTTTTCCTTCCGCGTGCCATGTTGCAAAATTACATATTATTTAATAATTGAACAATGAGAATCTAAAAATTTGGACTAAATAATATGAAAGTTAACAAAAAAATTTAATCCAAAACTTTGAACCCCTAGTATTTTTTCGTTTATAAATTTAAATTTTCATTTGAAAAGGTAAGAAAGGAAGCTAAAATTTGTCATAAATTGATGATGCTAAAAAATGATCAAATTAATAAATTACAAGGAAATAAAGCGATAAGATAAAACCAACAAATAAATATAATAAATAAAACAAAAATACTTAACATAAAAAATAGTTTGGGAAATACAAAAGGTTAGCCATTATCAAATATTTCAAAACTTGCACCATTTTATAGAAAGTAAATCGCGTAAATAATTGCTAAATTTTTTATAATTTCTTGTTATAGTCAATAAACTTTTTCTTAAGCAAATTGGTCACTCAACTAATCAAAATTAAAAAATGTGTTGCATTAGTCGAGTGACTATTTTAACTAAATAAAAAATTTATTGACCAAAACAGCGTATTTTAAATAATTTGGTTACAATTTATGCCATTTTGTACTTATATTAACCATTTTTTATATTGAATCTTTTTATTATTGCTTTAACTAATAATCTTCTTCTTATTATTCCCAGTTTCAAAATTTCCCTTTTCACTTCTTCACTCCCAGCGAACACCCAGACTCACCGTGCCCACACAATAATTCAAATCCTTCCGGCCGCCGCCCCCGAAGCCACCACCACCGCCGGCTCCATTTCTTCCTAATTACCTATAATCTCGCCCAATCTTTAGTTTCTCGTGGGACAATGAGCAAAGGGTTCCTCAGAAATGCTATATCCATTCCAGTTCTCTGCTCATCCTCCAGAGACCCCCTCTTTTTCTCCCTGAAATTCTTCACCAGACCCATCACTACTCAAGAAAATAATTGGGATACTTTTACAGATGTAGATTGCAATTTTCAAGAATTTGAGTCTTTTCCACCTGAAAAAACTCCAGCCAGCTCTTTTTCACCCCGGGAAATACAAAAGGTTTGGGAATGTAAGTTAAATGGGTTAAATGGGTTAGATGGGTTACCCAATTATACCCATTTAATAAATGGGTATAATTGGGTAACTCATTTATACCCATATATAAAAATTTAATGTACCCATATTCAATTATTAATGGGCGGGTATGGGTAAAATTAGTTAAATGGTTTTATTTGACACCTCTAGTTTTGATGATATATGACTTGATAGTATTGAGCTAGAATATAAATTTTTAGAGTAGAAGTGAATTTCTAGCTTTGATGATGAATCTGCCATGTTTCTGACCTGCATATTCATCCATGATAAAGGCCGAATCAGGTCTTGCTCAAAATATGAAAGTTGTAGGGAATGGAGTTAAATATCTACCTACAAAATTTCATCTCAATCGGAGTACTGTAGCTTATGAAATGACTAAATTACCCCTGACTGCCAAACACCCTATTTCACAGACAGCTTTCTGTTTTCTCTGAGATGCACATTTTGACATTGAAAATACACGAACTGGGGGTCAATGTCTTCATAAAAAATGTAGCTCTCTGTCTTAGTTTCGAAACGCCATAAAATTTATCCCAATCCAATAAGCGTAACTTCAATTGTGACCAAAACGCCGGAAGATACCAAACATGTTACTTAATTATTCTTCTTTAATACTAGTTTCCAGCTTTGATTTTGATGGTTGCATTGCTAGAATTGCCTTGTATTTGGATGACATTGAGCCTAGTTGAAGGGCTATTGTGTTAAGATTACTTATGTGTGAATTTGGGCTGAGTTGAGGAAAATAATGAAGCCATAAAGGGACCCATGGTTCGTTATCTAATCGACCAAGCCTTGCCGGCTCGACTCGATTAACTAGTCAGTGGGGTTTGGATTCCCAAGTAGTCAACATAGTCGATGACCAATTGACTTAGTCAAGAGAAAAAGTACGGAAACGGGAATGAGAGGCACCTCCCACTCGGATTGAGTGTGGTACATGCTGCTGCTCAACACTTACAAGTCAAGTACAAGTATATCAAGTCAATTGCAACAATAAACAAGTATATATCATATTAGGGCAAGTGCAATAAAGTACACTCTTACCCGACCAAACCAATCAAACATCATTCGATCACATTGGTCAAGTATTGAAAACAAGTGTCAAGTTCAATCAAGTATTTGGAAGCACTCACCAAAGATTTAGTGCTTGTCAAAAATCACGTTCAGGTGTAACTCCTTGGTTGAAGTCCAAATCTGCGATACAATATCATTTAAGAGCTTGAAATCAACTAGAGTTCGAAACTTAAGAGTTTCGTTTAAAGAAAATCAAGTAACTGAAACTCATTTAGGTAGCATTCATGTTACTTATCAAACTCTAGAAAATTCATGCTTGCTCTTTTGGTGTCGCTAAAGAAGCGATTAAAACTTTGGAATTCACATTTGAGTCTAAAAGACAAGGAAAATATATTACGAGTGGTCACTACTTTCATTTTTTCAAGGGTACGAGTTTCAACCAAATTTCAGCTTATATACCTCTACAAAAGAAGACTCAAATACCATAGACAATCCAAGTTCAATTCGATCTCAAATATTTGCTCAAGTCACGAGTACACACACCTAACTTTCGAGTGAAAATTTGGGCGGCATGCCCTTTGTATTTAGCTATTTTTCAGCAATTTATGGTTTCATTATTTTCCTCAACTCAGCCCAAATTCACACATAAGCAATATTAACACAATAGCCGTTCAACTAGTCTCAATGTCATCCAAATACAAGGCAATTCTAGCAATGCAACCATCAAAATCAAAACTGGAAACTAGTATTAAAGAAGAATAACTAAGTAACAGGTTTGATATCTTCCGGCGTTTTGGTCACAACTGAAGCTGTGCTTATTGGATTGGGGTAAATTTTATGGCGTTTCGAAGCTCAGACAGAGAGATACATTTCTTATGAAGACATCAACACCCAGTTCAAGCATTTTCAAGGTCAAAATGTGCAATTTTAGAGAAAACAGAAAGCTGTCTATGAAATAGGGCATTTGGCAGTCAGGGGTAATTTAGTCATTTCACAAGCTACAGTACTCTGATTGAGCTGAAATTTTGTAGGTAAATATTTAACTCCATTCCCTACAACTTTCATGTTTTGAATAAGACCTGATTCGACCTTTATCATGGACGAATATGTAGGTCAAAAACGGGCAGATTCATCATCAAAGCTGGAAATTCACTTCTACTCTAAAAATTTATATTCTAGCTCAATACTATCAAGTCCTATATCATCAAAACCATCAATTACTAGCTTAATACCATCAATTACTAGGTAGACAACCATAATCAAGGCTGAAAATGTAAATCCTAGCTAACCCCTTCCATTATATCATCTAAAACTGAATCATTAACCATAATAAGCCAAAAACATAAGCTTCTATCCAAAGTTAAACAAGATCAAGGAAGAGAAAAGGAAAGAAAATCATGATACCTTCCAATAATTTCTTGTAAGTGAAAACCACACCCCTTTCTTTCAAAACTTTTACCACACAAAGCTTTCCAACCACCAAAAGAGAAGTTTAATTGGTTTAGTTTGGTTGTTTTTACTCAAACAAGGATGAATTCAAGGTGAAAGTTGGAGTTGGTTTTCTTTCTTTCCCTCTCCAAAATTTTGGCCATGCTAGTAAGAAATGAAGCAAAATTGGCCAAGAAGAAAGATAAGAAGAAAGAAACTTGTCTTAGTCAAACAACCCTTGGATTGCCGACACTTGTCGCTCAAGATTAAGTCTCAAATTTTTCCTTTTTTTCCTCTTTCTTTTGGTCAAGATTTTCGGCTGGTTTGAAGGATATTTTAGGGCTAATTTTGCTGAAATAAAAGTAAGGAGATTAAGGTAATAAAATAGTATTCAAGTGGTGTATTCAATCGTTAGCAAACGGTGCACGTCGGTTCAAGCCGGTTTTTCCTTAACTCAAGCGTACTAGTGTTATCACTTATCATTCACTAACTTATTATTAGCACTTCTAATCACACACTTTTTCTTACTTAATACTTGTTCTTATCCATCAAATTCAGTACACACACCTCACCAAGTGATCACACTACCAAAATGCACCAAAAACACACTAAAAACCTTAGTGTGCACAAAAAATCCTAACTTATGCCATTCCTTTAGAAAAATCATAACTTGAGTTATAAATGTCAAACATTTATACAACTTGGCCTATTAAAAACTAGACTTAAAATACTAATAATCTTTAGAAGACACCTCAAAGAAATTCAGCTCATAAGTTAGTCCAAATTGAGCCATAAGTTACTACAACATTCCTATGCTTATTTGCATAGGGCAGAATTTTCTGTCAACTTTGCCAATTTTCTGGAATTTATAAAGATTGAATCAAATTCTAAATTTTCCACTGTAAGAAGCCCTATGAGTCTAGTTTCAAACGCAATAAACGGAACTCAATTCCGACTTTCCTATACGAAGTTATAGCCAATTCTCCAAAATTGCGCAAAGCCTCCTGTGAAAATTTTTAAATATTTTCTAACAACTTGAGATTATGAAACTTTTCTTAACAAAATTCACCCCCTTGGCTCACATTCAACCAAGAATCTAAGGCAAGTAAGTTGGCAGGTGCCGAACCTGTGCAATAATAATTACCTAGTCAAGAGAAATACAAATTTTGTATATAGCGGTGAGTAGGGTCGAATCCACAGGGACTGGGGATAAATTTGTTTCTTTTCGAGTCAAGACAAATGGGGGTTTTCAGGATTAAATGCTGACTAAATAAATTAAATGCAAAAATAATTAATTAAAAGAAATAATTGGGAGAACTCTAGCCAAGGGTACACTTCAGAAATGGTTCATGCACTGATCATCGATTCACAGATAATTCCAACATTTATTAATAGATTAGTTATAGTTGTCATGCACGCGATAAACAACCAACCTTTTCTTAATTTCTCGATAGTTAAGGTACGACCGTTAACTATTTCTCTAACTCGGAAACAACCCTAGGTACGACCGTAAGATTTAATTTTTAGATTGCATTAATAATTAGAAAGGTCCAATCCTAACCAACAAACACGCTACGAGGGTTTGTTTAAATTAGATTGTATGTTTCCCTGATATAAACCCAATTACGCCAGTTGCTACTGGGATGGAGATAATCGAACAATTACGGATTCAACTACCCCCAATTAGCAAATAGCCTACGTGAATAATTAAATATTGCGCACCTATTCAATCATACACGATAGCTATAACAACAATTAAAAATAGGAAGCATATAAATACCAATAAATGAAGGAAACAATTAAAATAATTTAGATCTCATAGTAAGTATCGAACCAAATCTTCAGTTGTCCACTTGACTAGAATTAAAAAGCTAATTCTCCATTAATGGAGAACCAGCTGTGCGGAAATAAAACAATCGAAGCTTTTCTAATGTTTTCTCCCTTCAAAAGTCGGCTAAGGAGGAAAAGTCAAAAGAAAAAGAAGACGTCTGACAGATGGGAAAAGGAAACTAAAGCTAATGTATCAATTGCACGTGAATCTAGCCTTTTTATATCTTCAGTAGCCGCCGCCCAAGAAAGAAGAGAAAAAAACGTCTGATGCCAATTGGAAACTAAGAGCTCTTTTCTAGGGGTTGTAATCTCACGCATCTGGTTCACGTGGACCTGGTGTCCTAGTTGGCCCTACTGCTGTCAATCCTGCGGATCCGGCTTTGGATATCCTCTACAATTTCTGGCGTGAGCACGCCCTGAGATGAGAAGTTTTCTGGAAATTTGTCTCACGAGATTATTTTTAACGCCAATCACCTACAATTTACACAATTACGAAATATGAGCAAAATCTCATTACTTAGCACAGTAAGTAGCCAAAATTATGATAGAATAACAGTGCAAAAGGTGCCCAAAAGTTGCTCTATCAAATCCTCCCACACCTAGACAATGCTTGCCCTCAAGCATTGCGAAGCTCAGAAGTACAACTAAAAAGGCAAAGGTTATGCAGAAATTTATACTAATACAAGCATCCCGTCTTCCTGACAATGTTGCCAAAATTAGAACACACCGGACAGGTGGTAATTCAAAGAAAATGTATGAATACTAGGAACGCTCAAATCAACATCACGGAATGGCATTATCATAGGCTTGCACATTTATCACATCTCTACCACTTGAAAGTGAACTAAATACACAAATCAAAGGGACTTAATTAGGTAAAAGGCGGGATAAAGAGGTAAAGCAAGGGTATAGTGTGTCAAGAGAATGTCCAATATCCATCACGTAACTACAATACTTCACCAGAGAAATTTCACAAGCAAGGCATTTCCAATTGTTGTGTCCACTGTGTAAGCGTTGGCAAATTCTCTCTTTTTCTTTTTTTTTGTACAAAAAGGGGCGACGTCTTGTAAGGCGTGGGCACGCCCTGAAAGTCAGAGTCTGCTGTTCACCTTCTTATTGACAATTTCTTCCCCCTTTTTTTTTCTCTTTTTTTTCTTTTCTTTCGATCTCAGATGTACAGAAACAGCACCATACAACATCTATTTTGACAACACTTGCGACCATAGATTTATTTGCCTTACACAAGTAATGAATTTCAGACATCTCTTAATGACACAAGGTTGAACAAGAAAGTCTAAAAAAGGTCATGGGTTATCAAACACGGCTAACAAACAAAAGCGAAGGATAAAAGCTCAAATTGGTTCACTATTGGAAGACGAGATGAAGGCATGGTTTGTAGAAAGCTAAAGAAGGTTAAATCCTAAATGCCCTTATCATTTCAAATGCATCCAGTTCAACAAAACGTGGCTTTGACATGTATAAAATAGTAAGTTCTAGAATACCAATACCATGTGTGATACCCACTCAATCAACAAAGATAGAGCAAACAAGAATAATGTGCTCATGCAAGGCTCAAAAAGCTTCCAAAAGTTACAAAAATGGGTCAAGTCCAGCATATTCAACATTCAACGATATTGTCAAGGAAAACCAAAATGCATAGCTAGCACGTATGACCACATACCCTTGCACCTTGATTGTGCAATCCATCATAGCAACATGTTCTAGCAGCTAACAAATGTAGGAATAAAAAGAAGGTCAACTAACTACACTTCTTTTTTTTTTCATTTTTCTCTTCTTTTTTTTTCATTTTTTGTTCAAGCAAAAAGAAATAATGGAAGCCATCCCCCCATACCTAAAATCTACATTGCCCTCAATGTAGCAAAAACAAATAAAGTGTAAGGATAAAGGGGGAGAAACTTCCTTGACTATCGAGAGGGTGCAACGAGACACTAAGGGGGAGGCCTTGGGAAACTAAGACAAAACAAAGGAAATTGAAAAGTAGAAGCTGAGACAATGGAAATTGACAAGACCATACAAGACAAAAAAAGAGAAAAGTAGGTTAAAGAGGGTCCTGGTCAATCTTTGACTTTCGTTGACGCAAAGGCTGAAAAGGCGTGGGCACGCCTTGGAAGTTATAGTCTTCTGACCGTCAATTCCAAAACTTCATTCCTTAGGCGTGACCACCTACCGTGGGCCTATCTAACTGCTAGCCTCCTGTCATAACACAAAAACCCACTAAATGACACTAACACTTAACAAAAAATTTCAAAAATATAAGAAAACTAAAACAAAAGAAGCCCTGAGTTGCCTCCCAAGTAGCGCCTTTCTTTAATGTCTTTGGCTAGACATCGTCATGTTTATTCACGGAGGATAAAATCGTGTAGCTCGTCTCAGTGCTTTATCTTCTATATATCTTTGATATCCCTCGTAAATAGAGTAATCCTTGAGCATACGAGGTATGGTCTTCCATGGACTAGTAGATGATGCCAAACAAACAGGAAACGACCTTAGTTCTTCCCTCACTCCGCCATCACGAGCATGTACTGGTTTGAGATATTTTGCCATCGCAACTCTTTATTTATTCCTGTCATGAAACTCAAAATCGTCTGGTATAATAAAATCAATCTCACTAACAGGAATTAAAGAATAAGATTTAGAAAAATATTGATTAAGGAATGGAGGGGATGTCACCGCATTTGGAGATTGTTCACTGGATTCATCCACTTGAACAATTTGATATTGGGGTTCCTTTTCTTGTACTTCAATTCCCTTTTCAACTGCATCTTTAGATTCTTCTTCGTGAGACTCTAGTAGTTCCATGCCATTTGTCAGGATAATTGTACTCTCATCTTCTTTAAGGTCGTTAATGGTTTGTGAGGGCAATTCCTCATAAATTGGAGAAATCAATTTACTCATTGTAGATGCAAATTCACACCTTCCCTCTTCCATCTCTTTAAGCAACCTTTGTGTCTCCTGTTGAAATTGATATTTGTTAGTAGCTAGTAATTCAACTATTTCTTCAAGAGACATACCTGACATAGATGATGGTTGTTGAGACTCTTGCTGTTGAAAATCCATTGGCCTGGTCGCATAATTCAAATTGGAATCATCCCACCATCCTCGATCATATCCATTTGAATAAGGGTCATACCATGTTTGATATTGAGGTGAAAAATCTCCAAAAGTATTGATTGAAACACCTAGACCATCTTGAAATACGGGATATATGTCAATTGATTGACCTGAGGCAAAATAAGTTTCACAATTCGCAACAGCCCATTTATCATTAGAAAAAGCATGAGTCTCATAGCCCCTTCTAGAAATAAAATCCAATCTATCATCAAAATACGGGATGTTAGCAGCCATAAATTATATATATATATAAAAAATAAAAAAATAAAAATAAGATGAACTCAAAAAGAAACAAATTAATCAGGTATCAGTCCCCGGCAACGGCGCCAAAAATTGACAGGTGCCGAACCTGTGCATTAATAATTACCTACTCAAGAGAAATACAAATTTTGTATATAACAGTGAGTAGGGTCGAATCCACAGGGATTGAGGATAAATTTGTTTCTTTTCGAGTCAAGACAAATAGGGGTTTTCAGGATTAAATGCTAACTAAATAAATTAAATGTAAAAAATAATTAATTAAAAGAAATAATTGGGAGAACTCTATCCAAGGGTACACTTCAGAAATGGTTCATGCACTGATCATCGATTCACAGATAATTCTAACATTTATTAATAGATTAGTTATAGTTGTCATGCACGCGATAAATAACCAACCTTTCCTTAATTTCTCGATAGTTAAGGTACGACCGTTAACTATTTCTCTAACCCGGAAACAACCCTAGGTACGACCGTAGAATTTAATTTCTAGATTGCATTAATAATTAGAAAGGTTCAATCCTAACCAACAAACACGCTACGAGGGTTTGTTTAAATTAGATTGTATGTTTCCCTGATATAAACCCAATTACGCCAGTTGCTACTGGGGTGGAGATAATCGAACAATTACAGATTCAACTACCCCCAATTAGCAAATAGCCTACGTGAATAATTAAATATTGCGCACCTATTCATTCATACACGATAGCTATAACAACAATTAAAAACAGGAAGCATATAAATACCAATAAATGAAGGAAACAATTAAAATAATTTAGATCTCACAGTAAGTGCCGAACCAAATCTTCAGTTGTCCCCTTGACTAGAATTAAGAAGCTAATTCTCCATTAATGGAGAGCCAGCTGTGCGGAAATAAAACAATCGGAGCTTTTCTAATGTTTTCTCCCTTCAAAAGGCTAAGGAGGAAAAGTCAAAAGAAAAAGAAGACGTCTGACAAATGGGAAAAGGAAACTAAAGCTAATGCATCAATTGCACGTGAATCTGACCTTTTTATATCTTCAGTAGCCGCCGCCCAAGGAAGAAGAGAAAAAAACGTCTGATGCCAATTGGAAACTAAGAGCTCTTTTCTAGGGGTTGTAATCCCATGCATCTGGTTCACGTGGACCTGGTATCCTAGTTGGCCCTACTGCTGTCAATCCCGTGGATCCGGCTTTGGATATCCTCTACAATTTCTGGCGTGGGCACGCCCTGAGATGAGAAGTCTTCTGGGAATTTGTTTCACAAGATTACTTTTAACGCCAACCACCTACAATTTACACAAATACGAAATATGAGCAAAATCTCATTACTTAACACGGTAAGTAGCCAAAATTATGATAGAATAACAGTGCAAAAGGTGCCCAAAAGTTGCTCTATCATAAGTTCAAATAAGAGTTATAAAGACAAGTAAAATTTTGGGTCTCACACCCAAGGTGCATATAAGAATTCTCGGTTAGGAGTTTTGTGCAAGTATGATAGGCTTGTTTAGTGCACACTGCACGGTGCCTTGTAAAAATATTTTAACATGCCCTAAGGGTTTAGCACTAATTGGACAAGCTTACCAACTCGAATTTTAAACAAGTTAACCAGACTTTGTATCTACATCCTAGGAATTAGCGAATTTCTGCCATCTTTACTTATTTCCTTGGGATGAATATTTAAGGGTTGGAACTTGGAAGTTGAATTAATCCAAAATGCACATAAGTTAGCTCAAAACACTACCTGCCCCGAAAAATTAATGAGCAAGAAATTGAAAAAAAAAATTAGAGACTCTTAAAAATGAGAGATTTATGGCTAAATTCATCCTTATTCATAGTTTGTGAAAAAAAATTAATGAATATCTTGATTGGCTCCGTCCCTTGACTAGTTTCTAAATTGTAATGTCTAGATTTATTGTACTTATCAATTATATTAATTGTATTGATTGTATTGTTTGGATTCGGTGTACCTAAATGCCTATGAATACAAGCTTCTTCTATCAGTACATGATTAATATACCAAAAAAAAAAAGAATTCACTCTTTTATATTCTCAACTGCTTTTTTATCTTAATACATCGCATCACACAAAGTGCTACAGTAATTATTCTAATAATATTTTAAATAGAAATCAATATAAACACTCCTGTTGTTATTTTCATTTTTCTTCTCGTGGTATCGGAGCCAATGAAGAGATTCTAGCACATTGTTTAATATTTAGTACTAAGTTTGCTTTTTTTTTTTAGAAAAAAAAACTCAACATTTTGTTCATTAGCACTTGCTTCAGGTTTGGTCATCACTGATTCAGGACGAAATCTTCTACTAAATCTCCCATATGAGTGGTTTCACAAGGACATTCAATTGACTTTGACAGTTTGACCTCTCTCTTTTGCCAATTACATATGTCAAGAACTAAACCATATTCATTGCACTAAATGAACTCAGGTGATCAGGTAAAAGTAAATATAAGTCCTTAAAAACTTGTACCAAATATTTGATGACATGTGCAATTGCGCATGCTTGCCATTATTTTTTTTAAGAAAAAAGTTTGGGTGCTCAGTTTGATTTCGACCATCACCACGGTCAGACATACGCTTAGGACCGATCATAGGTTGTTTACAAGAGTTTTATAAATCATCCATCAACACAATTCTCATATCGATAACAAAATTTGAACACGCAACTCTTTGTAAGAAAGTGACCGTCCTTACCAATTGAACCAACTTATGTTGGCATTGGCTGATAAGAATCCGTATAGGTCGAGGATTTTTGGGGAAACATTGTGAGAATGTTCAACTGTCTAATCTTTCGTTGATTAATCCTTGGAGCATTTTAGAAATTTTAGAGGCCAACAGAGCATCGAAAGGAAACTGCGGTGACAGGGCTGTCATTTTCAATATTTTTTCCTCTATAAATTAATCTTGCACGGAGCTGCAGCCTATGGTCACTTGGCGCATTCTGCATCTGTTCAACTCATCAAACTACAGTTTGTATCCAATATGCAACAGTAGTTTACCATCCTAGAGTTGGAAATGGCTGTGGAAAGCAAGATTTTGATCATTGGCGGCACCGGATACATTGGCAAATACGTAGTGGAGGCAAGTGCAAAAGCAGGGCACCCAACTTTTGCATTGGTCCGAGAAAACACAATTTCAGATCCTAAAAGGGCAGCCATCATAGAGAGGTTCAAGAGTTTGGGAGTCACATTTCTTTATGTGTGTTGATTGTTTAAGCTCTGTTTCAATTCTATTCAAAAATTTATAGAAACTGACGTATGGACTGAACAGGGAGATCTACACGATCATCAGAAGTTGGTAAATGCAATCAAACAAGTTGATAGAGTGATCTCGACAGTCGGGGGAGATTTGGTAGCTCATCAAGTTAAGATAATTGCAGCAATTAAAGAAGCTGGTAACATCAAAGTAAGCACAATGAAGTCTTATACATTCCTTTTTCTTTTTCTTGATCCGATCTCTGCTGGCTGTTGAACAAATTTTTTTCGTTATCCCTGTCAACCCACAAGTTCCTAAACAAAGAGCTATATTTGGTTTCATAGATTTTTACCTTCTGAGTTTGGAAGTGATGTGGATCGTTTGCATGGCGTTGTTGAGCCTGCCGCAAGCTTATACAGAACCAAAGCTGAGATCCGCAGAGCTGTTGAAGCTGAAGGGTTACCTTACACTTATTTAGTATCTAATGGCTTTGCTGGTTATTTGAATTATTTCCTTAACCCCTTTGGAGACTTTAGCTCTGCAAGTCCTCCCAGAGACAAAATTGTCATTCTTGGTGATGGAAATCCAAAAGGTATCCAAAAGAAGCTTTGTCCGCTTCCATCTTTTTAATTGGTTTAGTGTCATGCTTTAGAGATCATCGTTCTTAATTTTTCTTCCATTTTATGTTTCGTTGCAGTCGTTTTCTCGAAGGAAGAAGACATAGCTGCATACACCATTAAAGCAGCAGATGATCCAAGGACCCTGAACAAGATTGTGTACCTTAGACCACCTGCTAACACTCTGTCCTGCAACGAAATAGTATCATTGTGGGAAAGGAAAATTGGCCAGACCCTCGAAAAGATTTATCTTCCAGAGAAGGAAGTCCTTGAGAAAATCCAAGGTCTGCTACTTAACAAAGAGAAACAAAGTGCACAAGCTGCTTATTCCTCAAAAAATCCTGTGCAATTCGGAAGATTTTTTTGATACAATAGTCATCTAGTACTAATTGCACCTATTCTACAGTTTTAATTAAACTGGTTTCTTTTCTTGTATCTCATGCAGAGGCTTCAATGCCATCAAAATTCATCCTGTCTCTGGGATACACAGTTTTTGTGAAGGGAGAAATGGCCAACTTTGAGATGTGAAATGCACCGCACTTGATGAGTACCTCAATCAGTTTGTATCAGACAGAGTAGCAACAAAACTGGTATTCCCTCCGTAGCTTTCCATTTCGGAATGTTTCAAAATATTTGACATCGTAGACGAGAAATATGGGATGGAGGAAGTATATTAACCAATGTTTGTCTACCAGCTTTTTTGCAACATTTCTTATGTACTATTAGAAATGTGCTTCGATTGTTCATCACCCTTACGGAAGATGTCATAAATCTGTCTGAAATAATATCTACCCTATACTTGTTTTGCAACCTGAAATTGTCCAATTTGTGATAATTGATATCCCCTGTGGCTTCATTTGAAATTGTACTTTTTCCTAAGTTTTGTGAAAAAAATTATTACTATAACATTCTTTTAGAGCAAGGTTACGTAAGTTAAAAAGGTGATTAGGGGTATCTTAACAAATTGTAGCCCATTTGTTTAGAAATAAAATTTTGATTGACGTACACTAAAAAAAAAAATCAACACTAGGCTATCAGAGTTTTGATTAAGGCTCCATCACTTAAAAAATTTTACAAGAAAAGTAACAATCTCTGTCAATAAGCTTTAGACAAAAAAATGATTAAAGGATATGACAAATGAAAGCAGCTTACTTTGATTGTCGAAATCAGAGGGAAAAAAAATATTACTACAAGAACCTTGTTCATGACCCCTTTTCTTTTGGGTTGAGCCAAGAATTTGTTACTTACTAAAATGTATATGAATTCCATAAAGCAGACAGGCATTTTGTTTATTTTTATTTCTTGTTGCATTAAGAAATATTTTGAACTCACATGACACTAGGAATATCTTACCTGCTGGCATCTCAAATTTCTTGCCTATTGTGATGCTTTATCCCTTTTAGGCAGGCAGTCTAGATGTATCATGTGCCTGCATGGTAAAGCTGTTGTAACCTTTATTGTATCAAATTTGTTATATCCTTTGTTGTATCAACAAAACTTTTCATTGGACAAGAATTTCAAACTATGAAATCTGTGATCAAAATTTGCATACCAATTGACAAAAGGCTGAATAGCACA